>NW_023995189.1:152500-154292 GCF_015586225.1 Lucilia sericata | reverse complement strand
CCGCCACGGGCCAAGGTACCCACCTCCGTAGTAGTATTCTGCTCACGATTGCAGGATGACGACGACACGTGACTCGCGAGTAGATCAACACTTCCGCCGGTTACTGGTTATTTAGGCCCTGCACCGTAACTTTTATCTTTTATTTTTATTTTCCATATTTTTTTTTTTTTTTTTTTTTTTTTCCAGTTTTTTGGTCCGCGGGGAATATACTATTCCCAGGTGGTGGACCAATCTGCCCTCCCTCAGCTTAAGTGAAATTAAAGCTGGGAGAGGACAGATGGTCCATCACCACCCCCTATCCGCCACCCGGGGACGCGCTCGGTAGGAAAAATCTGGAAAACTCCCCCGAGAACTAACTAACTAACTACTAACTAACTAACTAACTAACTAACTACTAACTAACTACTAACTAACTACTAACTAACTAACTAACTAACTAACTAACTAACTACTAACTAACTAACTAACTAACTACTAACTAACTAACTAACTACTAACTAACTAACTAACTAACTAACTAACTAACTAACTAACTAACTAACTAACTAACTAACTAACTAACTAACTAACTAACTAACTAACTAACTAACTAACTAACTAACTAACTAACTAACTAACTAACTAACTAACTACTAACTAACTAACTAACTAACTAACTACTAACTAACTAACTAACTAACTAACTAACTAACTAACTAACTACTAACTAACTAACTAACTAAACTACTAACTAACTAACTAACTAACTAACTAACTAACTAACTAACTAACTAACTACTAACTAACTAACTAACTAACTAACTAACTAACTAACTAACTAACTAACTACTAACTAACTAACTAACTAACTAACTAACTAACTAACTAACTAACTAACTAACTAACTAACTAACTAACTAACTAACTAACTAACTAACTAACTACTACTAACTAACTAACTAACTAACTAACTAACTAACTAACTAACTAACTAACTAACTAACTAACTAACTACGAACTAACTAACTAACTACTAACTAACTAACTAACTAACTAACTACTAACGACTAACTAACTAACTAACTAACTAACTAACTAACTAACTAACTACTAACTAACTAACTAACTACTAACTAACTAACTAACTAACTAACTAACTAACTAACTAACTAACTAACTAACTAACTAACTAACTACTAACTAACTAACTAACTAACTAACTAACTAACTAACTAACTAACTAACTAACTAACTAACTAACTAACTAACTAACTAACTAACTAACTAACTAACTATTAACTAACTAACTAACTATTAACTAACTAACTAACTAACTAACTAACTAACTGACTAACTAACAACTAACTAACTAGCTAGCTAGCTAACTAACTAACTCACTAACTAAATAACCTAGATTTTTCTATTTCCTCTCTAAATATGATTTTCATAAACAGACGGACAGATATTTCGTGCAGAAAATTTGTTTAACAAAATGGCTTGCGAACGCAATAAGTTATATATCCTACACTTCTTTAGTTGGGAAAGTTTGTGCTGATGCTTGTAACGCACCGAATGTTTAACATCGTCCATTATTTCATTTTACCCCCTAACAGCCCTTAATAGGGCTTTTGAGATCATTATTATATTAGTCTCGGTCCATACTTCTCCCAAGCAATCCTTTTAAAAACATAGTTTTTCAACATTTTTACAAATCTCTTTCAACTTCCAATACCTTTAAAGTTCCTTCATCCAGATACAAGCTTTAATTTTATAACATGTTCCACTTTGCACAGTTCTGCTTTATGCAAACATG
>NW_023995189.1:132500-145000 GCF_015586225.1 Lucilia sericata | reverse complement strand
AAAATACCTGATAACAGATAATTTTTACATATACTTAGTTGGGTGATTTTTTAGCAGTATTTTTCAGTTCATTTCAGACAGTAACAATAGTCGAGACTTGAGATTGACTACAATTCAGATTCAGACTATATGACTATAGAATGACTACAATCATAGATATATATTAATTATAGTTAAGACTATATATTGACTCTTATCTATGTAGACTATATATTAACTAAAGCCCAGACTTTATACCAAATTGTGTCAAGATTATAGTAAACAAAAGATTGGACTATAGTTGGACCCCCAAATGACTAAATATTGCGACTATAGTCATAACTACTGATTGACTACAAACTATGCATTGTTGAGATTATAGATTGTTTTAACCCAGATGTAGATTGACTATAAACCGGAAAATAGATTGATTGAGAGACTAGTCCTTAGACTTGTCAATAGTCTAATCCGTAGATTTGTCATCAGACTAGGTCATATGCTACTCAATAGTCCACAGACAAGTTAACAGACTAGAAACTATAGACTAGTCTAAAGACTATAAACTATAGACTAGTCTATAGACGAACTAGTGCACAGATTAGTCAGTAGACTATTCTAAAGACTAATAATTAGATTATTCTAGATTCTAGTTCAATTTTATTCAATAAACTAGTCAATAGACTAGTCCGTAGATTAGTCAACAGACTAGTCCATATGCTAGTCAAGAGGCTAGTAACTATAGATTATAAACTATAGTCTATTGATAAGTCTATACACTGGTCAACAGACTAACTAGTCCATTGATTAGTCAGTAAACTATTCTAAAGACTAGTCATTAGATTATTCTAGAGCCTAGTCAATAGACTATTCAATATACTAGTCAATAGACTAGTCCGTAGATTTGTCAACAGACTAGTCCATAGGCTAGTCAATAGACTAGTAACTATAGAGTAGTCTATTGACTATACAACATAGATTAGTCTATTGATTAGTCTAAACACTGGTCAACAGACTAACTGGTCCATAAATTAGTCAGTAGACTATTCTAAAGACTAATCATTCGATTATTCTAGAGACTAGTCAATAGACTATTCAATATACTTGTCCGTAGACTAGTCTATAGGCTAGTCAATAGACTAGTTTATAGTTAACTTATTAGTCCATAGATTAGTCAAAAGCCCAGACCATAAAATAACTTTAGGTGGACTGTAGACCAGACTATAGATTAACTATTATCAAGGCTATAGTTTGACTATAGCCAAGGTTATAAATTTACACACACTTTAGTCCATATTATAGATTGACTATAGTCCTGATTATAGATTACCTGGAGTCCAGACTTTAGGTTGACAAAATAGTTATTTATCAGCCTACAGATTGACAATAGCTCAGACAATAGATTCACTATAGTCCACACTGTGATTGATCAGACTTTATATATAAAGACTATAGCGTAGGCTATAGGTTGGTTATAGTACACACTATGGATTGATTAAAGTCCAAGCTATAGACTGATTATAGCCCAGATATTAAAATGTCTATAGTAGAGACTATTGTCCAAACTAAATATTTACTATAATCCAGTCCATAGGCTAACTACCGATCAGAGAATAGATTGTTTATAGCCCAGACTATAAGTTAGCAATGGTCCAAACTACAGATTGACTATAGTCAAGATCATAGTTTGCGTATAGAGATTAACTTTAGTCAAGAGTATATCTTGAATATCGTTCAGATAATAGATTGATTATAGTCCAGGCTATATATTGATTATAGTCCAGACAATACATTGACTGTAGTTAAGACTGTAGAATGACTATTGCCAAGGCTATAAAACGAATAGAGTCAAGCATATAGATTGACTCTAGTCCACACTATCGTCTCTTTTGACCCGGGTATAAATTGATTATAGTAAAGACTATATATTAAATAAATAACCAAATTATAGATTGACTGGGGCTCAGACTTTAGGTAGACTATATACCACTGGATTATAGATTGACTATAGTTCAAACTGTATAAAATCCTGGATATATATTAACTATAGTTTTGTATATAGTTTGTGACAATGGTCCCTGTTATAGACTGACTTAAAAACAATTAAACATTTTTAACCAATGTTGTTGTTATTTGGTTTTAGTACTTACGGTGATCACTGAAATCATCTACCAATATAATTTCACGTATTAAATGTTCTGGACTACGATTGAGGACACTGTAAAGAGAATGATAGACATAAGTAAAACAATAAAACATTTATATAAAACAATTAATATTAATTTATTAAGCAGTAAAATTTTAATTGATAATCTTTATTTATTTCTCACCTGACTATGGTACGCAATAGAGTTGAACGGGCCTCATTATGGAATGTTATAATAACACTGGTCTCTGGCAAGTCTTTGCGATAGTTTTTATTGCGGCACCTTTAAAAAAAGGGAGAAAAATAATAATAGTGGTTAATTTTTAAGTAAAGTAAAGACTTTCCTGAAATAACAGTAAACTAAAAAGATCCTCTATAAAACTATAAGAAATCAGTCTCAAAATTTGTTCTATTTACAAGTTATTTAGATTTTCTTTGTCACCAACTTACATGGGATGTCTGGTATCGGGTATCTCACGATTACTGGGTAGAGCATCGCTAGCCTCTTGATTGAAACGATTGCGTATGTAGGGATCTTCACCAGTCCTTAAAGCACCACCACGTATATAGCCAGCCTCATCAAAATATTCCCATTCACCTACACCACCCACACTACCACCCAGACCATTAGTTGCCACTGCTAAACCACTAGTGCTGATAACATCATGCGATGTTTCCTCTTGAGGTGACAATGCATTTAAACCCAAACTGCCAACACGTGGCTTAAATCCACCAGGATCAACACTGCCTTCAATGAGAACGTTTGTATGTAATCGATTTGAGTTTTGTGAGGCAGCTGCATAGTGATGTTGTTGTTGTAGTTGCTGGTGTTGTTGTTGTTGTTGCGGCTCTTGTTGCAGTAACTGCAGCTGTGTTTGGTGTTGCTTCAAGGCTGTCGGTGATGAAGGCATAACCTCATCCTGATATTGTTGCATAGCTTCACGTAAGCGTAATGCACGATTTTCCACCTGAAATGAAAGAAACAGAAAAAATTTTGAGATAAAAATATGTACATATATGTATGTATGCATGTATAGATGTATGGAGACTTGAAGTGGTTTCGTTGGTGTAAGTGTGTGTGTGTGTATGGTGATAAGTTGGAAATGTGCAACGACACAACTAACCAACAAACATGTAATGAAGCGTAAATTTATGGATAATCATGTAACATCAAGTGTTGCATAAACAAACTTTGATAATATTAGTTAAAAGGACTTTTTGCATAAAAAGTGTCATTATTAGTTTTTTTAAAACTTTTTAAGGAAAATAAACTTTGGCCTCAGATTACTAACATTAATCGGATTTTTAAACAAACTCGAACATCCTTACTCGTTTATGTTTTAAAACAAATATGCCCTATCACCATATATCTTAAATCCTTGTGTTCTCAATCATACCAAACACTTGTATATATATTTCCACATTATCCATTTTGACATATTTAAACGTTTTCTTTCATAATTTGCAATCAATCTTTGTAAAAACAAAATTGAAATACCTTTCTTTACCACAATTACTATTATCCATTTAATATCACTTATACAGCCTGTAGTACTATACATCTACAAACCACCTCTGCGTATACATAATAAATATCTAAAAGTTTCAAAATATTACACATACGCCTATGTTAGAAACCATATAAACTAGCAATAGGGCAGAAAAAAGCAAAAAACTTTATAGCAAACTACATTTTTCTCATAACTAGACAAATATTGAAAAAACTAGTCCCTTTATTATGTTGTAATTTATTAGATGAAAATATTGTTTGCAACAAATCACTATAAAAAACTGTTAAGTTCAAATTTGTCAAATGGTTGCTTACAATCGATCCTTTAAACACATTTTAAAAAAATTTATACAAATCACACTTAAAAATGTGGACTAGTTATTGATCACTCTATTCCTTTAAAACCCCTTATCATCATTATCATTGACCACAGTTTATTGTTTCTTTTTTCCCCCCTTCAAACCAATTTTCATCTGTTAGACAATCACTTGGCAAACGATTAAGGACATTTGATAGAAATATAATTACAATGCCTGCAGCAACAATAAGATTACATTAGAATCTTTAATCTGCTGGAAATATTTTTCTAAATCTCCAAAATACTATATAACATCTTTTGTTTGCCGTGTTCTAATCTTTAATATTCCTTATTATCATGATATTTTACAGCATATTTTTGAAATGTTATTGTTGAAAAATTCATATTTTTCAATTTGCATTTATGTGGCCTTTTTATCCTTTTCTTCCTTAGAGCCAGTAAAATATTTAATAAAATGTTGTGCAGATAAAATTTCATTAAATTATGAAGAAAATTGTTTTTTTTTTTCTCTCTCTCGGTGATAGAGCCTTAGGAAATGTATTCATATCATGATTATGGCCTAAAAACAGTGTCTAATTAGATTAATATTATACTAAGTAATGTAAATGTTTTAAAGGTTTGTGGATTGTGTGGTTAGTAGTGAAAATTAAAGGAGAATAATTGTTGAAAATTTATCTAGAAAATTGGGTTTCAACTTTAATTGCTTGTGTACAAATTTCGTTTTAATTTTATAACGTAAAGGTCGGACTATTGTACTGAATGTTGTTCAGATTATGGTCCAGTCTAGTGTCCAGACTATAATCTAGTCTATAGTTCAGATTATGGTTTGATGATTGTACAGACTATACTCCAGACTATAGTCCAAAGTATGGTACAAACTAAAGTTCAGATTATGCTTTCGATGATTGTTCAGAGTATAGTCTAGACTGTAGACTTGACTAAAGACCGGACTATAGTCTGACCTATAAAACGTACTATAGTCTAGCCTATAGACTGGCCTATAGTATGGCCTATAGTCTGGCCTATAGACTATAGTTTGGACTGTAGACTGGACTTCAGACCGGATTATAGTCTAGCCTATAGACTGGCCTATAGTCTGGACTGTAGACAGGACTATAGACAGGACAATAAACTGGATTATAGTTAGAACTACGACTGGACTATAGTTTAGTCTATAATCTAGACTGTAGACTAAACCATAGTCTGGACTATAGACCGGACCATAGCCTGGACTATAATCTACACTATAGTCTGGACTATAATCTGGACTATAGTCGGAACTATAGACTGGACTATGTTCTGGACTATAGACAGGACAATAAACTGGACTATAGTTTGAATTACGTCTGGACTATAGTTTAGTCTATAATCTTGACTATAGACTGGACCATAATCTGGACTATAATCTAGACTATAGTCTGGACTATAATCTGCACGATAGTCTGGACTATAGACGGACTATAGTCTGGACTATAGTCTAAACTATAATCTGGACTATAGACAGGACAATAAACTGGACTATAGTTTCAACTATGACTGGACTATAGTTTAGTCTATAATCTGGACTATAGTCTTGACTATAGACTGGACTTTAATCTAGAATATAGTCTGGACTATAATCTGGACTATAATCTGAACAATAGTCTGTACTATAGACGGACTATAGTTTGAACTATAGACTTTACTATAGTGTGGATTATAGACTGGACTAGATTTGAAATATAGAATGGACTATTGTCTAGGCTATAGACTTGCCTACAGTCTGCACTATAGTTTGATCTATAGTCTAGACTACAATTTGGACTAAAGATGAAACTATAATCCAGATTATAGAGCTGATCGTCGGCTATATTCTGTCTACTACACTAAATAATCCGATAATTATCCACCAAAATATAAAAATTTTTCTGCGACGGAATAAAGTCTTAATTTAATAAAACTGCAACTTTTTCCCACAAAACCCACAACTCCTCTGACTTCGCAAACAAGTAGTACCGCATTATTTTATTTTATACAGACACCAAGTTCTTTATTTATTGAACTGTGGTCGAGATTCAATACATTTTCTTATCAATTAAAAAACACATATAATTTTCTACTTATTTTCCATGTCTTTCTGACTACAACTTACACTACAATAGAATGCTGCAGAAAAATGAAAAAAACTTTTAGCACTCGCAACATCCTTCGACTACACACTCTCTCAGAAACATGAAACTGAAATTCTTAAGTTACTTTTTTTTTGTAATTTCTTTTAATTTGTTTATTACTGTTATTGGAAACTTTTCTATTATATTGCTTTTCTTTGCACTACAACGCTATTTTTTAATAGCAAATTTTTTCCAATAGAAATTCTAGCTTATTTTATGCAAAACTTATGACAAAAAAGGAATCTTAACAAAGTTTTTATTCCTTATATTCTAAAGAAACCAATATTAATAAAGGTAAGTTCTGTCCACGGAAAATTGTAACTATAAGTTCTTAATTTATGGGTAATATTGAATAATGAAATGCATTAACTTTTTCGTGTACAAGCTGTATTATTTATTATTTTTATGGATATTTTAAATTCAAATTTCTGTGAATTAAAATTAATAATGCTTATCTTTATTTAACAAACAAATATTTTGAATAATTTGTACAAAATGGGCTCTTGACTGAAGGGGATAATAAGTAGTGGGTATTAATGTAAGTTTGTAGACTATTAGTGGTAAATTAACTTAAAGCCAAACATTTGTTATATATTTTTTTAGCAACCACTAACTATATAGTTAGGCTTGTACTATAGTCAAGTCCATAGTCTAGACTATATTCTAGTCTATAATGTCGACTACACCCTAATTTATAGTTTGGACTATAGTTTAGTCTATAGTCTGGACTATACACCGGTCTAGTCTAGACTGAAGTCAAGTGTATAGTCTGAACAATAGCGTAGTCTAGAGTCGAGCCTATAGACTAGACTATAGACTAGACTATAGACTAGATTATAGACTAGACTATAGACTAGAATATAGACTAGACTATAGACTAGACTATAGACTAGACTATAGACTAGACTATAGACTAGACTATAGACTAGACTATAGACTAGACTAGACTAGACTAGACTATAGACTAGACTATAGACTAGACTATAGACTAGACTATAGACTAGACTATAGACTAGACTATAGACTAGACTATAGACTAGACTATAGACTAGACTATAGACTAGACTATAGACTAGACTATAGACTAGACTATAGACTAGACTACTAGGACTAGACTATAGACTAGACTATAGACTAGACTATACTACTATAGACTAGTATAGACTAGACTATAGACTAGACTATAGACTAGACTATAGACTAGACTATAGACTAGACTATAGACTAGACTATAGACTAGACTATAGACTAGACTATAGACTAGACTATAGACGGGACTATAGACTAGACTATAGACTAGACTATAGACTAGACTATAGGACTAGACTATAGACTAGACTATAGACTAGACTATAGACTAGACTATAGACTAGACTATAGACTAGACTAGACTAGGACTATAGACTAGACTATAGACTAGACTATAGACTAGACTATAGACTAGCTATTACTAGACTATAGACTAGACTAGTAGACTAGACTATACTAGACTATAGACTAGACTAGACTACTATAAGCCTAGACTATAGACTAGACTATAGACTAGACTATAGACTAGACTATAGACTATAGACTATAGACTAGACTATAGACTAGACTATAGACTAGACTATAGACTAGACTATAGACTAGACTATAGACTAGACTATAGACTAGACTATAGACTAGGCTATAGACTAGACTATAGACTAGACTATAGACTAGACTATAGACTAGACTATAGACTAGACTATAGACTAGACTATAGACTAGACTATAGACTAGACTATAGACTAGACTATAGACTAGACTATAGACTAGGCTATAGACTAGACTATAGACTAGACTATAGACTAGACTATAGACTAGACTATAGACTAGACTATAGACTAGACTATAGACTAGACTATAGACTAGACTATAGACTAGACTATAGACTAGACTATAGACTAGACTATAGACTAGACTATAGACTAGACTATAGACTAGACTATAGACTAGACTATAGACTAGACTATAGACTAGACTATAGACTAGACTATAGACTAGACTATAGACTAGACTATAGACTAGACTATAGACTAGACTATAGACTAGACTATAGACTAGACTATAGACTAGACTATAGACTAGACTATAGACTAGACTATAGACTAGACTATAGACTAGACTATAGACTAGACTATAGACTAGACTATAGACTAGACTAGACTAGACTATAGACTAGACATACTAGACTATAGACTAGACTATAGACGAGACTATAGACTAGATATAGACTAGACTATGACTAGATTATAGACTAGACTATAACTAGACTAGACTACAGACCCATAGACTAGACTAATAGACTAGACTATAGACTAGATTATAGACTAGATTATAGACTAGACTATAGACTAGACTATAGACCAACTATAGACTAGACTATAGACTAGACCATAGACTAGACTATAGACTAGACTATAGACTAGACTGTAGACTAGATTATAGACTAGACTATAGACTAGACTATAGACTAGACTATAGACTAGACTATAGACTAGACTATAGACTAGACTATAGACTAGATTATAGACTAGACTATAGACTAGACTATAGACTAGACTATAGACTACTATAGACTAACTAGACTAGACTATAGACTAGACTATAGACTAGACTATAGACTAGACTATAGACTAGACTATACACTAGATTAGACTAGACTATAGACTAGACTATATACTAGACTATAGACTAGACTATAGACTAGACTATAGACTATAGACTAGATTATAGACTAGACTATAGACTAGATTATAGACTAGACTATAGACTAGATTATAGACTAGACTATAAGACTAGACTATAGACTAGACTATAGACTAGACTATAGACTAGACTATAGACTAGACTATAGACTAGACTATAGACTAGACTATAGACTAGGCTATAGACTAGACTATAGACTAGACTATAGACTAGACTATAGACTAGACTATAGACTAGACTATAGACGACTATAGACTATACTATAGACTAGACTATAGACTAGACTATAGACTAGCCTATAGACTAGACTATAGACTAGACTATAGACTAGACTATAGACTAGACTATAGACTAGACTATAGACTAGACTATAGACTAGACTATAGACTAGACTATAGACTAGACTATAGACTAGACTATAGACTAGACTATAGACTAGACTATAGACTAGACTATAGACTAGACTATAGACTAGACTATAGACTAGACTATATACTAGACTAGACTATAGACTAGACTATAGACTAGACTATAGACTAGACTATAGACTAGACTATAGACTAGACTATAGACTAGACTATAGACTAGACTATAGACTAGACTATAGACTAGACTATAGACTAGCCTATACACTAAACTATAGACTAGACTGTAGACAAGACTATAGACTAGACTATAAACTAGACTATAGACTAGACTGTAGACTAGACTATAGACTAGACTATAGACTAGACTATAGACTAGACTATAGACTAGACTATAGACTAGACTATAGACTAGACTATAGACTAGACTATAGACTAGACTATAGAATAGACTATAGACTAGACTATAGACTAGACTATAGACTAGACTATGGACTAGACTATAGACTAGACTATAGACTAGACTATAGACTAGACTATAGACTAGACTATAGACTAGACTATAGACTAGACTATAGACTAGACTATAGACTAGACTATAGACTCGACTATAGACTCGACTATAGACTAGACTATAGACTAGACTATAGACTAGACTATAGACTAGACTATAGACTAGACTATAGACTAGACTATAGACTCGACTATAGACTAGACTATAGACTAGACTATAGACTAGACTATAGACTAGACTATAGACTAGATTATAGACTAGATTATAGACTAGACTATAGACTAGACTATAGACTAGACTATAGACTAGACTATAGACTAGACTATAGACTAGACTATAGACTCGACTATAGACTAGACTATAGACTAGACTATAGACTAGACTATAGACTAGACTATAGACTAGACTATAGACTAGACTATAGACTAGACTATAGACTAGACTATAGACTAGACTATAGACTAGACTATAGACTAGACTATAGACTAGACTATAGACTAGACTATAGACTAGACTATAGACTAGACTATAGACTAGACTATAGACTAGACTATAGACTAGACTATAGACTAGACTATAGACTAGACTATAGACTAGACTATAGACTAGACTAGACTATAGACTAGACTATACACTAGACTATAGACTAGACTATAGACTAGACTATAGACTAGACTATAGACTAGACTATAGACTAGACTATAGACTAGACTATAGACTAGACTATAGACTAGACTATAGACTAGACTATAGACTAGACTATAGACTAGACTATAGACTAGACTATAGACTAGACTATAGACTAGACTATAGACTAGACTATAGACTAGACTATAGACTAGACTATAGACTAGACTATAGACTAGACTATACTAGACTAGAGACTATACTAGACTAGACTATAGACTAGACTATAGACTAGACTATAGACTAGACTATAGACTAGACTATAGACTAGACTATAGACTAGACTATAGACTAGACTATAGACTAGACTATAGACTAGACTATAGACTAGACTATAGACTAGACTATAGACTAGACTATAGACTAGACTATAGACTAGACTATAGACTAGACTATAGACTATACTATAGACTAGACTATAGACTAGACTATAGACTAGACTATAGACTAGACTATAGACTAGACTATACTAGACTATAGACTAGACTATAGACTAGACTATAGACTAGACTATAGACTATAACTATAGACTAGACTATAGACTAGACTATAGACTAGACTATAGACTAGACTATAGACTAGACTATAGACTAGACTATAGACTAGACTATAGACTAGACTATAGACTAGACTATAGACTAGACTATAGACTAGACTATAGACTAGACTATAGACTAGACTATAGACTAGACTATAGACTAGACTATAGACTAGACTATAGACTAGACTATAGACTAGACTATAGACTAGACTATAGACTAGACTATAGACTAGACTATAGACTAGACTATAGACTAGACTATAGACTAGACTATAGACTAGACTATAGACTAGACTATAGACTAGACTATAGATAGACTATAGACTAGACTATAGACTAGACTATAGACTAGACTATAGACTATAGACTAGACTATACTAGACTATAGACTAGACTATAGACTAGACTATAGACTAGACTATAGACTAGACTATAGACTAGACTATAGACTAGACTATAGACTAGACTATAGACTAGACTATAGACTAGACTGATAGACAGACTATAGACTAGACTATGACTTAACTATAGACTAGACTATAGACGAAGACTATAGAATCTATACCATAGTCCTATAGAGACTATATACGAGACTATTAAGTGTAATATGATATACAACCTCGTTTTTTGCACGAAGTGCAGTTCTAGTAATTTTCCGAAAATTACAATAAAAATGTATACAGTGGGTCCTGCGTATCATAATTCGCTTATGTCCAAGCATTTATTTTAGTTAATATTTAATACTCCCACCTTAACTTTCATTTGAAGTACTTAAAATTTATTTAAACAGTCTTTATATTTTCCAACAAAATATCTTTATTATTTCAACCTGCATACTGTTTATGCAAAGCATTTAGCAACTTTTCTCCAAAAAAATAAAACTTAAACTAATTTAAATATAAAATATGTAAATTTTTCACACTGTGCAAAAGATGAATAAAAAATAAAATTATTAAAAAAATTCCATACATATTTTAAAACTTAAGCAGCTTTTTTAATTTGGTAATAAAATATAAATTTTAAAGTTTAATTGCCAGTTGCTATTTTTTTATGCATATTTCTAGTTAAAGTTATAGAAAAGCTTTCTATACATATTTAAATTGGTTGTTAGTAACAAAAAAAATTGTTTATTAACTTATGTTGCAAGTTAAAAATAAAATTCTGTCGAAATTGTTATATAACATATCTATGATGAAATGTTGGAACGACTTAACTAATATATTTTTTGCAACATGAGCTTGAAGAGGTTGATTAATTTCAAAGATAAGAAGTTGTAGTTTGTTAGTAATAAGTAAAATTTGAAATATTATGTGATATTAGTGAGTTCTACATTTCACCATTTATATGTGTTTAAAATAAATTACATATTAAAGTTTGCTGTAACATGTTTAACTATTTATAATGACTTTGTGGGAATTTGCTTACATTTATATGTTCTTAGAATTTTAAGAATTTTTCAGCTGTGTGTTGCAACTAAAGCATTTTTGTTGCCTTTCAAATGCATTCAAGTATTAAAAGGAAATTTCCTGCTTCGTTAACCCTAAATGTGCTTTAAATGA
>NW_023995189.1:110000-130000 GCF_015586225.1 Lucilia sericata | reverse complement strand
CTATCTATCTATCTATCTCTATCTATCTATCTATCTATCTATCTATCTATCTATCTATCTATCTATCTATCTATCTATCTATCTATCTATCGATATCTATCTATCTATCTATCTATCTATCTATCTATCTATCTATCTATCTATCTATCTATCTATCTATCTATCTATCTATCTATCTATCTATCTATCTATCTATCTATCTATCTATCTATCTATCTATCTATCTATCTATCTATCTATCTCAATCAGAGGACAATTCTAGACTCTCTCCATCTCATTGGATCATTTAGAGATACTTCTTCTTGTCTTACTAACAAGAATACACTCGCACATAACATGTTTTCAAAATGTATCTTGTTTTGTCGCTCCCCAAAAGTGAAAATCTTAAGCAACCAGCACAACATGGGTGGCAGGTTTACACACGTAGATATACTCTAACACCTAAATGTAATGTACACATATTTTGTATCCTTTTTTTCATAATAAAATTTTTGTATTTCTATCTGGTATTGTACACTTTCCCACCAGCAAACGATACCATTAATGTTAAATAATAAGAAATACAGCATCAGCTTGTAAATGTAAATTTAAAAGTGTATTTCGCAAAAGGTGCGATGAAAAAATAATCTCAGAAAAAAAGGTTACATTCTTTCGTAGATGACAAATAGTTAAAGTTAAAGTGTCAGCAATTAATAAGTTTCTCACGTGATTGTTATGCCAGCAACCAAAAACGCTAAGAAAATGTCATGACATTATTTTTGTTATTTATAACATGATTTTTTTATTCTTGTTTTTTTTTTATATTTAATGACTTAAAAGGGAATAAAACAATTTGTTTTGTTCGCAAATGATAAGAAATGTTGAATGTACAAAAAATTTATATTCAATCGGCAATCAGGTTAAAAAATGAATTTTAGATTAAAAACTCTGAGGAAATTAAATGTCAGGTTTGAGTGAGTTTGCTAATTGATTTGGAAAGTAATTTTGAATCATCAATGTAGAATTTGCGTACCAACTATTCTAGATCACCATCACACTTTAAGTGGAAATCATTTGTATTCATGGCGTTTAATTGTGATGAATGTCCTGGATTTATGTCAGTAAGAGATTATAAATTAGTTATATTGTCACACGAGTAAGCGCCAAAAAAAGAAATTCTTAAAATAATTATATATTAATAATATTAAAAACTATATTATAAGAATAAGTAAACCAGTCTAGTCTATAGTCAGTCCTATAGCTAGTCTATAGGTCTAGTCTATAGTCTAGTCTATAGCTAGTCTATAGTCTAGTCTATAGTCTAGTCTATAGTCTAGTCTATAGTCTAGTCTATAGTCTAGTCTATCTAGTCTATCTAGTCTATAGTCTAGTCTATAGTCTAGTCTATGTCTAGTCTATAGTCTAGTCTATAGTCTAGTCTATAGTCTAGTCTATAGTCTAGTCTATAGTCTAGTCTATAGTCTAGTCTATAGTCTAGTCTATAGTCTAGTCTATAGTCTAGTCTATAGTCTAGTCTATAGTCTAGTCTATAGTCTAGTCTATAGTCTAGTCTATAGTCTAGTCTATAGTCTAGTCTATAGTCTAGTCTATAGTTTAGTCTACAGTCTAGTCTATAGTCTAGTCTATAGTCTAGTCTATAGTCTAGTCTATAGTCTAGTCTATAGTCTAGTCTATAGTTTAGTCTACAGTCTAGTCTATAGTCTAGTCTATAGTCTCTATAGTCTAGTCTATAGTCTAGTCTATAGTCTAGTCTATAGTCTAGTCTATAGTCTAGTCTATAGTCTAGTCTATAGTCTAGCCTATAGTCTAGTCTATAGTCTAGTCTATAGTCTAGTCTATAGTCTTATAGTCTAGTCTATAGTCTAGTCTATAGTCCTAGTTTATAGTCTAGTCTATAGTCTAGTCTATAGTCCTAGTCTATAGTCTAGTCTATAGTCTAGTCTATAGTCTAGTCTATAGTCTAGTCTATAGTCTAGTCTATAGTCTAGTCTATAGTCTAGTCTATAGTCTAGTCTATAGTCTAGTCTATAGTCTAGTCTATAGTCTAGTCCTATAGTCTAGTCTATAGTCTAGTCTATAGTCTAGTCTATAGTCTAGTCTATAGTCTAGGCTATAGTCTAGTCCATAGTCTAGTCTATAGTCTAGTCTATAGTCTAGTCTATAGTCTAGTCTACAGTCTAGTCTATAGTCTAGTCTATGTCTAGTTTATAGTCTAGTCTATAGTCTAGTCTATAGTCTAGTTTTATAGTCTAGTTTTAGTCTAGTCTATAAAATATATTTTCTCCAAAATATATTTTTTTAATAAAAATGTAATTTTTTTTAAAAATTTAATTTTTTATTAAAAATTTAATTTTTTTTTGTAAAAATTTAATTTTTTATTAAATTTAAATTTTTATTAAAATATAATTTTTTACTAAAATTTAAGTTTTTACTAAAATTTTAATTTTTTTGGTAAAAATTTAATATTTTATTAAAAATTTTTTATTTCTAAAAATATATTCCAAATTCCAAAATTCATTAAAAATTTATCTATCTATCTATCTATCTATCTCTCTATCTATCTCTCTATCTATCTATCTCTATCTATCTATCTATCTATCTATCTATCTATCTATCTATCTATCATCAATCAGAGGACAATTCTAGACTCTCTCCATCTCATTGGATCATTTAGAGATACTTCTTCTTGTCTTACTAAACAAGAATACACTCGCACATAAACATGTTTTCAAAATGTATCTTGTTTTGTCGCTCCCCAAAAGTGAAAATCTTAAGCAACCAGCACAACATGGGTCTAGTCTATAGTCTAGTCTATAGTCTAGTCCATAGTCTAGTCTATAGTCTAGTCTATAGTCTAGTCTATAGTCTAGTCTACAGTCTAGTCTATAGTCTAGTCTATAGTCTAGTTTATAGTCTAGTTTTAGTCTAGTCTATAAAATTATTTTCTCCAAAATATAATTTTTTAATAAAATGTAATTTTTTTAAAATTTAATTTTTTATTAAAAATTTAATTTTTTTTGTAAAATTTAATTTTTTATTAAATTTAAATTTTTATTAAAATATAATTTTTTACTAAAATTTAAGTTTTTACTAAAATTTTAATTTTTTGGTAAAATTTAATTTTATTAAAAAATTTAATTTATTTCTAAAATATATTCCAAATTCCAAATTCATTAAAAATTATCTATCTATCTATCTATCTATCTATCTATCTATCTATCTATCTATCTATCTATCTATCTATCTATCTATCTATCTATCTATCTATCTATCTATCTATCTATCTATCTATCTATCTATCTATCTATCTATCTATCTATCTATCTATCTATCTATCTATCTATCTATCTATCCTATCTATCTATCATCATCAGAGGACAATTCTAGACTCTCTCCATCTCATTGGATTCATTTAGAGATACTTCTTCTTGTCTTACTAAACAAGAATACACTCGCACATAACATGTTTTCAAAATGTATCTTGTTTTGTCGCTCCCCAAAAGTGAAAATTTAAGCAACCAGCACAACATGGGTGGCAGGTTTACACACGTAGATATACTCTAACACCTAAATGTAATGTACACATATTTTGTATCCTTTTTTTTCATAATAAAATTTTTGTATTTTCTATCTGGTATTGTACACTTTCCCACCAGCAAACGATACCATTAATGTTAAATAATAAGAAATACAGCATCAGCTTGTAATTGTAAATTTAAAAGTGTATTTCGCAAATACACTTTTCTATAGTCTAGTCTGAGTCTAGTCTAGTCTAGTCTATAGTCTAGTCTATAGTCTAGTCTATAGTCTAGTCTATAGTCTAGTCTATAGTCTAGTCTATAGTCTAGTCTATAGTCTAGTCTATAGTCTAGTCTATAGTCTAGTCTATAGTCTAGTCTATAGTCTAGTCTATAGTCTAGTCTATAGTCTAGTCTATAGTCTAGTCTATAGTCTAGTCTATAGTCTAGTCTATAGTCTAGTCTATAGTCTAGTCTATAGTCTAGTCTATAGTCTAGTCTATAGTCTAGTCTATAGTCTAGTCTATAGTCTAGTCTATAGTCTAGTCTATAGTCTAGTCTATAGTCTAGTCTATAGTCTAGTCTATAGTCTAGTCTATAGTCTAGTCTATAGTCTAGTCTATAGTCTAGTCTATAGTCTAGTCTATAGTCTAGTCTATAGTCTAGTCTATAGTCTAGTCTATAGTCTAGTCTATAGTCTAGTCTATAGTCTAGTCTATAGTCTAGTCTATAGTCTAGTCTATAGTCTAGTCTATCTAGTCTATAGTCTAGTCTATAGTCTAGTCTATAGTCTAGTCTATAGTCTAGTCTATAGTCTAGTCTATAGTCTAGTCTATAGTCTAGTCTATAGTCTAGTCTATAGTCTAGTCTATAGTCTAGTCTATAGTCTAGTCTATAGTCTAGTCTATAGTCTAGTCTACAGTCTAGTCTATAGTCTAGTCTATAGTCTAGTCTATAGTCTAGTCTATAGTCTAGTCTATAGTCTAGTCTATAGTCTAGTCTATAGTCTAGTCTATAGTCTAGTCTATAGTCTAGTCTATAGTCTAGTCTATAGTCTAGTCTATAGTCTAGTCTATAGTCTAGTCTATAGTCTAGTCTATAGTCTAGTCTATAGTCTAGTCTATAGTCTAGTCTATAGTCTAGTCTATAGTCTAGTCTATAGTCTAGTCTATGTCTAGTCTATAGTCTAGTCTATAGTCTAGTCTATAGTCTAGTCTATAGTCTAGTCTATAGTCTAGTCTATAGTCTAGTCTATAGTCTAGTCTATAGTCTAGTCTATAGTCTAGTCTATAGTCTAGTCTATAGTCTAGTCTATAGTCTAGTCTATAGTCTAGTCTATAGTCTAGTCATAGTCTAGTCTTCTAGTATATAGTCTAGTCTATAGTCTAGTCTATAGCTAGTCTATATTTTTTTTGTTCTAGTCTTCTAGTCTAGTCTATAGTTCTAGTTATAGTCTAGTCTATAGTATAGTCTATAGTCTAGTCTATAGTTAGTCTATTAGCTAGTCTATAGTCTAGTCTATAGTCTAGTCTATAGTTTAGTCTATAGTCTAGTTATAGTCTAGTCTTAGTCTAGTCATAGTCTAGTCTATAGTCTAGTCTATAGTCTAGGTTATAGTTAGTCTATAGTCTTAGTCTATAGTCTAGTCTATAGTCTAGTCTATTAGTCTGTCTTATAGTCTAGTCTATAGTTTTAGTCAAGTCTAGTTTGCAATCAATAAGAAATTATTTTAACTCGTCTATTTCAATGGAAAAAAAGGTCAAAAACTAATTTTCATAAGGTCCTTGGGTTGTACGCATAAGTTTGTAACTCACAATCCGGTATCATACAAATTGGTAACATGCGAACATACTTTTCGTATGTGACACTAGTATTGAAGATTATATGGGAATCGAATTGGATTACAATTTTGGCGAAAAACGACAATACGATCTTAGTCGTATATAAACTAGACTAAACAAAGTCTAGACTATAGAATAAAATATAAGCTAGAATTATTTATATTAGACTAGACTATAGAATAAACTATAAACTAGACTACAGATCAAACTATAGTCTAGACTATAGATTAGACTATAGATTAGACTATGGACTATACTATAGACTAGACTATAGACTAGACTATAGATTAGACTATACACTAGACTATAGACTAGACTATAGACTAGACTATAGACAGACTATAGACTAGACTATAGACTAGACTATAGACTAGACTATAGACTAGACTATAGACTAGACTATAGACTAGACTATAGACTAGACTAGACTATAGACTAGACTATAGACTAGACTATAGACTAAACTATAGACTAGACTATAGACTGGACTATAGACTAGACTATAGACTAGACTATAGACTAGACTATAGACTAGACTACAGACTAGACTATAGACTAGACTATAGACTAGACTATAGACTGACTACAGACTAGACTATAGACTAGACTACAGACTAGGACTATAGACTAGATATAGACTAGACTATAGACTAGACTACAGACTAGACTACAGACTAGACTATAGACTAGACTAAGACTAGACTATAGACTAGACTATAGACTAGACTATAGACTAGACTATAGACTAGACTATAGACTAGACTATAGACTAGACTATAGACTAGACTATAGACTAGACTATAGACTATAGACTATAGACTAGACTATAGACTAGACTATAGACTAGACTATAGACTAGACTATAGACTAGACTATAGACTAGAGTATAGACTAGACTATAGACTAGACTATAGACTAGACTATAGACTAGACTATAGACTAGAGTATAGACTAGACTATAGACTAGCCTATAGACTAGACTATAGGCTAGACTATAGACTAGACTATAGACTAGACTATAGACTAGACTATAGACTAGACTATAGACTAGACTATAGACTAGACTATAGACTAGACTATAGACTAACTATAGACTAGACTATAGACTAGACTATGACTAGACTATAGACTAGACTATAGACTAGACTATAGACTAGACTATAGACTAGACTAACTATAGACTAGACTATAGACTAGACTATAGACTAGACTATAGACTAGACTATAGACTAGACTATAGACGACTAGACTAGACTATAGACTAGACTACAGACTAGACTATAGACTAGACTATAGACTAGGACATAGACTAGACTATAGACTAGACTATAGACTAGACTATAGACTAGACTATAGACTAGACTATAGACTAGACTATAGACTAGACTATAGACTAGCCTATAGACTAGACTATAGACTAGACTATGGACTAACTATAGACTAGACTATAGACTAGACTATAGACTAGACTATAGACTAGACTATAGACTAGACTATAGGACTAGACTATAGACTAGACTATAGACTAGACTATAGACTAGACTATAGACTAGACTATAGACTAGACTATAGACTAGACTATAGACTAGACTATAGACTAGACTATAGACTAGACTATAGACTAGACTATAGACTAGACTATAGACTAGACTATAGACTAGACTATAGAACTAGACTATAGACTAGACTATAGACTAGACTATAGACTAGACTATAGACTAGACTATAGACTAGACTATAGACTAGACTATAGACTAGACTATAGACTAGACTATAGACTAGACTATAGACTAGACTAATAGACTAAGACTATAGACTAGACTATAGACTAGACTATAGACTAGACTATAGACTAGACTATAGACTAGACTATAGACTAGACTATAGACTAGACTATAGACTAGACTATAGACTAGACTATAGACTAGACTATAGACTAGACTATAGACTAGACTATAGACTAGACTATAGACTAGACTATAGACTAGACTATAGACTAGACTATAGACTAGACTATAGACTAGACTATAGACTAGACTATAGACTAGACTATAGACTAGACTATAGACTAGACTATAGACTGACTATAGACTAGACTATAGACTAGACTATAGACTAGACTATAGACTAGACTATAGACTAGACTATAGACTAGACTATAGACTAGACTATAGACTAGACTATAGACTAGACTATAGACTAGACTATAGACTAGACTATAGACTAGACTATAGACTAGACTATAGACTAGACTATAGACTAGACTATAGACTAAACTATAGACTAGACTATAGACTACACTATAGACTAGACTATAGACTAGACTATAGACTAGACTATAGACTAGACTATAGACTAGACTATAGACTAGACTATAGACTAGACTATAGACTAGACTATAGACTACTATAGACTAGACTATAGACTAGACTATAGACTGACTATAGACTAGACTATAGACTAGACTATAGACTAGACTATAGACTACACTATAGACTAGACTATAGACTAGACTATAGACTAGACTATAGACTAGACTATAGACTAGACTATAGACTAGACTATAGACTAGACTATAGACTAGACTATAGACTACACTATAGACTAGACTATAGACTAGACTATAGACTAGACTATAGACTAGACTATAGACTAGACTATAGACTACGACTATAGACTAGACTATAGACTAGACTATCGACTAGACTATAGACTAGACTATAGACTAGACTATAGACTAGACTATAGACTAGACTATAGACTAGACTATAGACTAGACTAGACTAGACTATAGACTAGACTATAGACTAGACTATAGACTAGACTATAGACTAGACTATAGACTAGACTATAGACTAGACTATAGACTAGACTATAGACTAGACTATAGGACTAGACTATAGACTAGCCTTAGACTAGACTAGACTAGACTATAGACTAGACTATAGACTAGACTATGACTAGACTATAGACTGACTATAGACTAGACTATAGACTAGACTATAGACTAGACTATAGACTAGACTATAGACTAGACTATAGACTAGACTATAGAACTAGACTATAGACTAGACTATAGACTAGACTATAGACTAGACTATATACTAGACTATATACTAGACTATATACTATTACTATAGACTAGACTATAGACTAGACTATATACTAGACTATAGACTAGACTATAGACTAGACTATAGACTAGACCATAGACTCGCCGGTCGCCTTAAATGTACATATTTCAGCGTCTTCACATATAAAAGTATAATCTACTTTACTACTTTTACTTCTACATTTAAAGGTCAATTTATTGCAAAAAAAAAGTCAACACAACCAATTGTGATCCCAATTTCCAAAAATAGAGCAAAGAGGACTAATGGAAATGTCAAAAAGGCAAACAAACTATATTGTTTATAACATGAATTTAAGGAAAGATTTTTGGTTTAAACAAAGTCAAAAAGATATGAAATAAAATTATGAAAAGTAACCGATTACACATATGGATAAAAGCAATATGTTATAAATAATTCATTAGAAAGCTGAAAGGAGAAATAAAGAATAAAAACTTTGATTTAATTACATATATAACAAGTAAGAAATTATAGTCGGGCGAGGCCGACCATATAATACCCTACACCTTTGACAAAAATATAATGTGATTTATTTGCCATAATAAAGCATTTAAATTGAATTTTACCTTGCCTCAGATATACATACTTAAGCCGTTTATTGTTGAATGAAATTGTGGACATTTAAGTGAAATTTTGATGGGGGCTTTTCATAGGGGCTAGGGTCATATGAGGACCTATTATTATGGAATTCGTGAGGGTCATCAAATCTTGTATAGAACTTGGTTTTTGCAGCTTTTTTCGAGATATGAGTATATTAAACATAATTATGTATGGGGGCTAGGTGAAATAATGGACCGATGTAAACCATTTTCAACAGGCTTCACCTTCGGTACCATAAAATATCATGTGCCAAATTTCATTGAATTATCTCCAAAATTGCGACCTGTAGTTTGATTACAAGGTTTACATGGATGGACGGACGGACAGACGGACGGACGGACATAGCTAAATCGACTCAGAAAATGATTCTGAGCCGATTGGTATACTTTAAGGTTTATAGGACCAATATTATTGTGCGTTACAAACATCAGCACAAACCCAATATACCCTCCCCACTAAAGTGGTGTAGGGTATAAAAAGGTATTTAAATAATTTTGAAAGCTTTCTTTAAAAAAAACTCCAATATTATGTTGCATTTCCAAATTCAATTCGCTGAAACCATTTAGCACTTTCTTACAGCAAGGATATTAAACCACTCAACACCACTTTTGACATGTACATTTTTCCGACTGTCATAATTAAATTCCTTTTTTCTCATTTTGCTCTTTCTCTCTAAACATTTTTATAAAGCCCTGTTGAAGAAGACCATAAAACAGAAACCACTAAAAATACAACAATATAATAAAAATACGAAATGAAAAACTAAGCATATTTATGAAAAACTTTACTGTGTCACAAAATAACAAAGAACTGAATTTAATTTAACATTTTTTTAATAGAGAAAAAAATAAAATTCACACTTGACAGCTAAAAAACCATAACGATATTTCCGTTGAAATACAACTGAAAAAAAAACTGTAGTTATTATTATTATTATGTTTGTAAAAGAGAAAAGGATGTAAATGAATAAAAATGTTGAAGGTAACTTCCAACAAAATCATGAACTCTAGATAGAGGCGCAGCCATCAAAATTATTTAAAAATGTTGGTAAAAATTTAAGAAAAAGTATAAATTGTTAAACATAAAAAATCGGTTCATCATTGTCCTGCTTTACGCCAGATTATAGTTTTTTGGATTATTATTTCATTAAATTGCACCATGGGTATAGTGAAAGCTCCCTTATTATCATGCTGAGCAGTTTTGCTCTTTATATTTAAATTATTAAAAGGATCCGTTTTGTCAGTGCAATGTCTGTTTATTGTTTATTCATACTCCATCATGTGTAATAAGATTTACATGTGAAAATAATAAAAACATTTCATATTTTTAACGTGTTTTATTCTGTTGAAAAATCAACGAGCTTAAAAATGTTTATGCAATACTTGCGCAAAATATTAAAGTCGGAAAAATATTTTCAAACTAACTTAGTAGACTTGAAAATGATCTGAAACAGCACAAGATCGGGGCCATTAACTCTAATAGGGGTATTGGCAAGACAAGCAAAGTTGTGACAAGGAACACTCAACAAGGTGGTGTCATCTCTCCATTACTGTGGAATCTTGTCGTAAATAAAGTCCTTTTCAGACTCAGTAGGATGGGCTTCAAAGTAGTCGCATATGCTGACGACGTTGTGCTTCATATTCAAGAGAAATTTCTTCTCACAATAAGTGAACTCATGGAATCAGCCCTTAGCGTTCTACTATCATGGGCAAAGGGTGTCAATCCGGCCAAAACTGAACTGGTTCTTTTCACCAGGAGGTTCAAAATTCCAGAATTCAGACCTCCGCGTTTAGATGGTACCATCTTGGCGTAATCTTTGACTCTAAACTCCCGTGGATACGTAATGCTGTAATCACTGGCTGTTTGAGCTCCACCACAGATAGGACTAGGACCCTCTTGTCTCTTAGTAAGAACTCGATTACGCTTCTAACTGGTATAATTACTGGGTACTGCATGGTTGGACAAATGTCGGAACATATGAGTTACCCAAGTTATAGCTACTGTAGAGGCTGCTGGGACGAAGAAGAAGTGGAATCGGTACAGCATCTTCTATGTAACTGCCCAACCTTCAAAGAGCACAGACTGCTCTATCTTGGTGGAGCTCTTTTCCATGATCTAGACTGTCTCAGAGATGCGTCACTAATAAATATGATCGGTTTTATTAGAAGTAGCGGCTCGTTTTCACGGAGACCGAACGAACCAAGTAGTCAACGAAATTAAGGAGGGAAAACATTCTCTCAATGCTAAGGAATGGTAATTCTAAGGGTATCACAATGGGCCACAAGGCCTCCGAGTGAACTCGCTTGCTAGCGAGTAACCCACGTAACCTAGGTTAGGTTATAATCAACAGACTAATCAATAGGCTAGCCAGCAGACAAGTTAATCGGCTAGTCAACAGACTTTGATTAAACTAGTCAATAGACTAGTCATTAGGCTAATCAATAGGCTATTTGATAAACTTGTTCATAGACTAATCAATAGGCTAGTTGATAGTCAATAGGCTAGTTGATAAACTAGTCAATAAGCCAGTCAATATACTAGTCAAAAGGCTAATCAATGGACTAGTCTATTGACTAGTCGATAGTATGGTCAACACACTAGTCAATAGGCTAGCTAGCATACTAGTCAATCGGCTAGTCAACAGACTAGTTAATTGACTTTTCATTAAACAAGTCAATAGACCAGTCAATAGACTAGTCATTCGGCTAAGAAATATACTAATCAATAGGCTATACAATGAGCTAATCAATAGTTTAGTCAATAGGCCATTCTGTAGACTAGTCAATAGGCTAATCAATAGACTAGTCAATAATATATTTAATAAGATAGACTAGTCAGTAGACAAGTTAATATACTGCTCAATAATCTAGTCAATAGACTAGTAAAGAGTCTAGTCAGTAGGACAGTCGACTAATCAATAGACCACTTAACAGACTTTTTAATAGCTTAGTCAAAAGGTAAGCCAATAGGCTCTTTAATAACCTATATATATAAGCTATTAAATAGACTAGTCAATAGTCTAGTCACTATACAAGTCAATTGAATAACTAGTTAACAAACTTTTCAATAAACTAGTCAATAGGCTTAATAGTTTGTTATTGAATAAGATAGTTAATAGACTAGTTAACAGGCTAAGTAGGCTAGTCGATAGACTAGTCAATAAGCTAGTAAACATACCAGTCAATAGATCGATAGAGTAGTCAATAGAATAGTCAATAGACTAGTTAATAGACAATCCAATAAGCTTGTCAATAGACTAATTAATAAGCAGTCATAGAGTAAGTTAACAGATTAGTCAATCGGCTATTCAATAGACTAATCAATAAACTAGTCAATAGTCTAGTCAATAGTATAGTCCATAGCCTAGTCAAATAGGCTAATGTACAGACTAGTCAATAGGTCGATAGATTAGTAAATAGGCTAGTCAATACCTAGTCAATATACTAGTCAACAGGCTTGACAATAGACTAGTCAATAGGCTAGTCAATAGACTTGTCAATAGGCTAGTCAATAGGTTAGTCAATAAACTAGTCAATAGACTATTTAACAGATTAGTCATTAGACTATTCCATAAACTAGTCAACATAACACTTAACTGAATAGTCTACAGACTTGTCAAAAGACTAGTCTAGAGATTAGTCAATAGTTCATAGTCTAAGAAGATATATTTTCATATTAAAAATACATTACTAAACAACTTCTGTATAATGCAATTGGTATGTAGTAGTCATTACATAAATGTTATTATATTATAAGATTGAACAATTGAACTCCATTAACAAATTTTACTAATCTTTACTACAGAATGAAAATGTTACCAGACGAATGACCTGCCCAGCATTCTTTTTCATTAAGGATAGTGAAAACATAAGTGTTTCTAAACTATAAAAAGGATATAAAAGTAAGGAAAAGAAAACAAAAGACACAGGTTGAATAGAGTTTTACTTTAAAATGAATGAAAAGAAAATATAAAAAGCGCAGAAAAAACTGTATAATAATGATATGTTTAGAAGAAAACAAGAAGACCAGATGTTTGGAATAGGCCACAAACCAAAAGAGAGTAGGATAAAAAGCTTAAAAGCTTTAATAAATATGTGTTTAAAAAAAATCAACTAAATGGGAATTCCAAATTGAAAATTTAGACGAAAACATTCGTATGATTTCAATTCTGCAAATTGCCAGGATGTTTATTATTCACATTAGCCTTTGGTCACCTTAAAATTCTAAGCATAACAGGACTATTATTCAAATATTTTATTCTTACTTAAAGGCAGAGTAACAGTTTTTTGAGTCTTTATCCTTAACTTAACAAAGAAATATAAAAATGTGTGTTTCATTTTATTATTTCTTGGAAAAAAATCGCATAACGATAATGATGTTTAAATAGGATGTTGTTGAAAAAGAAGAAACTAAATTATGGTATACTAGCTATACCCAGTGTGCTTCGCTACCCTCATCGAAATGGAATATAATAAATATCATTATTGTAAATATATATATATCTGCAATATCAAAAATTCCCCTTTTAGAGAACTCTTTAAGTTTGATTTTATGATTCTAGTCTCAATATTACAGAAAATTAAAAAAAAACAGTTGAAGAACGAAAAAGTATATTTTCATTAAATCAGGATGACGCATGTTTAATTTTCAACCAGAAACTAAAAAAATCGCATACAGATTTTTATACAATCAGGAAGCTGCATGTCCAATTTTATGTTTTTAGGTTCAATATTATAGAAAAGTATTAGTAAAAGAACAAAAAAGTACCAAAGTATCCTTTTTCAATTTTCGTTCAATTGGGATACTGCGTGTTTAATTTTATGTTTATACGTTCAATATTTTAGAAATCTCTAAAAGTACCAGTACCAGTGAAGTACGAAAAAGTACCAAAAGACCTATTTTATTTAATTTCATGTTCCTAAGTTCAAAAGTCCCCTTTTATATTTTCTCACTTAATCCAGGCTCTACATACTTAATTTCACGTTTCTAGGTCCAATATTATAGAAAATTCCTTTTGATGAACGAAAAAGTACCAAAAAGTCCCCTTTTATAGATTCTCATTTACTCCGGGCTCTACATGCTTAATTTCATGTTTCTAGGTTAAATTTTATAGAAAACTCAAAAAGTACCAGTCGAAGGACGAAAAAGTACCAAAAAGTCCCCTTTTATAGATTCTCATTTACTCCGGGCTCTTCATGCTTAATTTCTCGTTTCTAGGTTCCATATTATACCAAAATCCAAAAAGTACCTTTTGAAGAACGAAAAAGTACCAAAAAGTTCCCTTTTATAGGTTCTCACTTAATCCAGGCTCTACATACTTAATTTCATGTTTCTAGGTTCAATATTATAGGAAATTCAAAAGTCCCTTTGAAGAACGAAAAAGTACCAAAAAGTCCCCTTTTATAGATTCTCATTTACTCCGGGCTCTACATGCTTAATTTCATGTTTCTAGGTTAAATTTAATAGAAAACTCAAAAAGTACCAGTCGAAGTACGAAAAAGTCCCCTTTTATAGATTCTCATTTACTCCGTGCTCTACATGCTTAATTTCATGCTTCTAGGTTTAATTTTAAAGAAAACTCAAAAAAATACCTGTGTAGAACGAAAAAGTACCGAAAAGTCCCTTTATTATTAATTTCATGTTTCGATTTCAATATCAAAGAAAACTCAAAAAGTACCAGAGGAAGAATGAAAAAGTACCAAAAAATATCACTTGGTACCGGGGTTCCAAATAACACCTCATTAGCATATTTAGTGTTTCTAAATCTAAAAATTTTATCTAAATTGGATCATTGTGTTGAATAAAATCAAATTTCCCGTTTTTACCCCGTTTGGTACTTTTTTTGTACCCATTAACGCAATAAAAAATTCTATTCCAAAATGTTGCAACATCGTAGTGGGAGCCCGTTATTATGTATTTATATGTATAAGTTAATAAACCAAAATCAATGTTTTATGAAAAAAGTACCAAAAATAGGTACAATTTTCACCCCTTAAACATACGAATATCTAAAAAGTACTAAATTTATATTTTTATTTTTTCGTCAAGTTATGAAGGAGTCAAAAATATTTTTGAATGTGCACTGGTTTAAAAGATACATGGGGTGCGAAAAAAGTACCAAAATACAGTTTTTACCCGTTTATTCCCTAAAGGGGCCGAATTTTAAAAAGTACCAGACACCTGTCCGTTTATTTTTTAAATGAACGTCGATAAGCTTTAAACTGTTTTTGTATCTTTTCTAGTTTAGGAGATATAAGGTTACCGAATTTACCCGTTTTTACCCTTTTTTACCCCCTAAACATTCGAATTTCCAAAAATCCCGTCTTAGTGGATCTATTTGGCGGGAGACCAACCTCCTGTCCAAATTTCAGCTCTTTAGCTTCAACCGTTTAGGCTGTGCGATGATGAATCAGTCAGTGAATCAGTCAGTCAGTCAGTCAGTAACGTTAGAATTTTATATATATAGATGAATAGAGAGAGAGAAAAAGTATGAAATGTAGTATGAAAACCAAAAATAGAAACAATATTGCGCTGCAAATTAAAAAGGACATAGAATACTTTTTTATTTAAACTTGGACACAGAAGAGTGGTACTTTAACAAAATTACTTAAGCAGAAAAGAGGATAAGGACAAGAAAAGTAAGACAATACAAGACCTAGAGAATATGAAAAATACTGTTGACTACTGACCTTAGGCGAAAAACAATTTTTTTTTTGGTACACACAAAGTTAAGGACAAAAGAAACAAAATTATACACTTTGACAGGATACTATTTTACTCAATACTTTAATTTAATTTAAAAAATAGAGAAAAAAGCAGAAGAGACTTGGAAATAAAAGTAAAATGAAACAAACCTACAGGATATTCAATCAAGATTTTTGTTTTATTTATTTTTAGAAAAGGGACTTAACAAAATATACAAATCATATTTTTAGTAAAGGAATTTTTTATAAAAGAAAATCTGTTTAATATTGTGCTTAATAACTCAAAAAGGAAAATACCCAGCAAACAATAAATTAATTTTCACTGCTTATTTTCTTAATTACCAAGCAGTAGTTTAAGAATGGCTTATTAATAATCTTCAATCTCTCTCTCCTCTCTCACAAGAGCTTATATTACATTTGTAGCTTCATTCACTTTATTTTAAAAGCTTTTGCTGGTCACTTTAATAAAAGTTAATTTAATAAAGTTATCTTTTAAATTTATTTCTTTTTTTATTTGCTAATTATTTATTTTGAACATTTTATGTTAATAATGTTTTGTAAAATGCAAATTAATTATGTAATTAAGTTTTCTTTTCTCTGTTTATCTAGGGTAAATAAGATCTACTTTTTCTGTAAAACACCGACATTAATGTTTCCTTTTTTGTATTTCGTAACAACAAAAAAATCCTTGTCAAGAACACTGTTGGTAATTAACTTGTGATGATTATGACATTAAGCATAATGGTAATGTTTTTCTCATATTGCGTCTTATTTTAATTTAAACAATTTAATTATTTAAATTAGGTTTGATAAAAAAACAAATATTGCAGGGATATTTTGCAGTTACACCTGAGTTTAGGAAGAAAAAAGCTTTTATAATATTTTTTTTTGTTAAAATTTGGATAGCTTCTTGCTGTTAAAAGCTTATTTTACAATATTCTTGTCTTCAAAAATTTCCAAATCTTTTGACTGAAAAACAGTTTTTGGTAAAAAGCTTTTTTGATATAAAGCTTTTTTAGTAAGAAGCTTTTTTCGTATAAAGTTTGTTTAGTACAAAGTTTTTTCGGTATAAAGCTTTTTTAGTAAAAAGTTTGTTTAGAAAAAAGCTTTTTTTAAGTAAAACGCTTTTTTAGTCAACAGCTTTTTTAGTAAAGAGCTTTTTTGGTAAAAAAAAACTTTTTACTAAAAAATAGCTTTTTGGTAAAAAGCTTTTTTTAGTAATTGTATTTTTTTAGTTGCTGCAAAAAGCTTTATTATTAAAAGTATTTTGTTATTTTTTATGTTAAAAAAGCTTTTTGATCGATTTCGTTTATTTATTTTTTTTATAATTATTTTGTACGAAATAAACTTTGTAAGAAAAAAAACTTTATAGTTGTTAAAAATATTTTGTAAAAAAGCTTTTTTGATCAAAAAGCTGTTACTTCTATCTTTTTCTTGTTATAAAAGAGCTTTTTTCTATTATTTGTTTTCAATCTTTTTTGCTAAAATAATTTCTATTTCAAAAAAATTATATAAAAGCTTTTTTATAAGTTTTTGAAATAGTATAATACTGATTGTGAACACTATTTTGTTAAAAAAAAAAAAAACTTTAATCAAAATTGTTTAAAAATTAAAAACACTTTTTGAAGAAAAAGTTTTGATAATAGTATTTTTGAGGTAGAAAGCTTTGTGCTAAAAAAAAAGATTAATGTAACAAAACGTTTTTCATTTTGTGTAAAGAGCTTTTTTCATAAATAGTTTCTTCTTTACTGTGAAAAAGGAACTATTTAGTATTTTTTTTCATGAAACAAACTTTTTAGTTAATACAGCATAATAGCTTTCTTTGGATGTTTTATAAAAAGCTTCTTGTTGGAAATAATTCTGAAAAAAACTTTTGCATAAGCTTATCAAATAGTAAAACATTGCCCGTAAACTCAGTTTTGGCAAAACAAAGTTCTTTTAATACATAAAAAAGTAAAACAAAACACATTTGCTCAAAAGCTTTTTTAATAAAAAGTAAAACGAACTCTGTTTAAACAAAATTTTTTTGTAAAATAACTTTTGTAATTAAAAATCTTAATTAAAAAGCTTTTATGATTCTAAAAGCTTTTTAAATATTTTTTTTAATAAAAAGCCTTTTTTAAAAAGAAGAAGTATTTGCTGTTAACAAGTTGCTTTTTGCTACAAAAAGCTTTCTAAAAAACCTTTTTTCTGAGAAAAATTTTGAAATGTTAGCTTTTATTATACTTTTTCTAGTAACAGAGCTTTTTTAGTAAAAATGATTTATTTTATAAACAATTCACAAAAACCATATGAAAAAGCTTTTCTAAATATAATAGCTTTTTGTAAAAAACTTTTAGAGCAAAAAGGATTTTTCGTAAACAAGTTACTTTTGGCAAACAAGAACTATATGAAGAAAGCTTTTCTAAATAAAATAGCTTTTTTGTAATAAAAAAGCTTTTCTCCTAGTTAAAAAATGTTGTTTTTGTAAAAAGATTTTTGATAATTTTGATTTTAGTAACAGAGCTTTTTGAGTAAGAAATATTTATTTTATAAACAAATCAATTTTTCCAAACAAGAACTCTACGAAAAAGCTTCTTTAACTAAAATATATTTTTACGATAAAAGCTTTTTTCCCGCTTAATTTTTTTTTTTTTTTTTTTTTTTTTTTTTTTGTAAAAAATTATTTTCTTAACAAAAGCCTATAAGAATAAACCTTTTTGTTAAAAGAGCTTTCTTTGTTTTAAACAGTTTTCTTTGCAATTCTGAACAAATCCTAAATCCTTGTAGAAAGCTTTTTATGTGAAAATATGTATTTTTACAGAATTCCGATAATATGAAAATATGTGTCATACTTTAAGGAATTATAACTTATTACAATAGTTTTTAAATAAAGAATTACTTTACTAAAACTTATGTTTACAAAAAATTCTTACTTATTAAGATGACTAAATTCCTTCAACATCAATTATTTATTTTACGTTTCATTGAAAATAAAAACTAATTAAATTTTCATGGAATTTTTATTCATTTTGTCCTTTTCTTTTTGCTCTTAATCATTATTTATTTTATAAATAACAATGTTGTTTTTCTGCAACACAAAACACATTCAATTAGTTTTTCAAAATAAAATGCTTTTAAATATTTCATAACCTCCTGACAGACAACACCTTTACAGGAGATTTGTGGAAGGAAACGGAAATTGCTAGGTTGTAGTTGTTATGGAAATGGTAACCGCAATAAAGTGTATAAATAAAGAGAAACATACACATGAACATTTTCAAATAGAATTTTAAATAATATAAGAATTTCGAAAATTATTAATTGGTAATAGAAATAATAGAACAGTATTTCCTTCCATCCCACAAAAATAAATAAATTTTTGATCTAGGACTAAGAGAGCAGTTGCATGGCCTATTGTGTAATAGTTAAACTCACCAGTTTAGAACTGGCAACCCCGATCTATAGACCAACAATAAGTGACAAAATCATGTATATAGTAACATGCTACCAAGTGGCAGTAGCATTTTACACTTTCTTCTTCATACTTAATTACACTATTTATACCTTTTCAAAAACCTGATAAATTGAACACTAATACTCTTCACCCTAACTACACAACAGGTATGGAAAACTTTTATTTTAAATACAACTTATAACAAAAGTACTAAACTAATTTTCGTTAGACCACGGACAGACTACATATTAAACTATAGGCTATAGACTAGACTATAGACTAGACATAGAGTAGACTATAGAGTAGACTATAGAGTAGTAGAGTAGACTATAGACTAGACTATAGACTAGACTATAGACTAGACTATAGACTAGACTATAGACTAGACTATAGACTAGACTATAGACTAGACTATAGACTAGACTATAGACTAGACTATAGACTAGACTATAGACTAGACTATAGACTAGACTATAGACTATAGACTAGACTATAGACTAGACTATAGACTAAACTAGACTAGACTATAGACTAGACTATAGACTAGACTATAGACTAGACTATAGACTAGACAACAGACTAGACTATAGAATAGACTATAGACTAGACTATAGACTAGACTATAGACTAGACTATAGACTAGACTATAGACTAGACTATAGACTAGACTATAGACTAGACTATAGACTAGACTATAGACTAGACTATAGACTAGACTATAGACTAGACTATAGACTAGACTATAGACTAGACTATAGACTAGACTATAG
>NW_023995189.1:85000-105000 GCF_015586225.1 Lucilia sericata | reverse complement strand
ATCTATCTATCTATCTATCTATCTATCTATCTATCTATCTATCTATCTATCTATCTATCTATCTATCTATCTATCTATCTATCTATCTATCTATCTATCTATCTATCTATCTATCTATCTATCTATCTATCTATCTATCTCTATCTATCTATCTATCTATCTATCTATCTATCTATCTATCTATCTATCTATCTATCTATCTATCTATCTATCTATCTATCTATCTATCTATCTATCTATCTATCTATCTATCTATCTACTATCTATCTATCTATCTATCTATCTATCTATCTATCTATCTATCTATCTATCTATCTACTATCTATCTCATCTATCTATCTATCTATCTATCTATCTATCTATCTATCTATCTATCTATCTATCTATCTATCTATTCTATCTATCTATCTATCTATCTATCTATCTATATATCTATCTATATATAAAACCTCCCTCTCTCCCCTAATACAAACTCTTCCGATATTCTTCAAAAAATCAGCAATAAAATATTTGTACGGCAACTACAACAATAATAGAACAGTAACAGTTTTAACAACATCTATACATCAAATACTACAACAAAGCTCAATATATGTTCAAATTAGCTGTAAAATATTGACACAATTTTTAACCATAGAAAAAGTTAAAATCACTGCTACAAAATCGTAATAGTTTTTCACTGGCTATTGTTGTACAAGAAATTGCAATTTAACATTATATTTACTAGCGATTAACTTTTGCGCCACATATGACAACGACAAAAGTAGCAACAAAAATTGCAATATTTTGGCTGTAAATATTTATGAGCATGCCCGAACTTACCTACGTCAATATGTCTTAGTTAAATTTAGGCAACAAAAATTTTTACAAAAAAAAAAATACACGAGGCAAAGAAACTCAAAATGTGGCAGAGAGATAAAAAACATTTTTGTAATATCTTATTTTTAAAGATTTAAACTTTTTTTAAAAATATTTGGAATGAAGACGGATATAGGTGATTTCCGAAAAACGGGCTGTGATAAATAACAAAATTTTTTAATATTAAAAAACTTTAAGTAGTGATTAACATACCCTGTAATTTCCAGTTAATAATCCAAATTTGTACATACCTGAAAAGAAAGAAGATAATATAAACATTACTCTAATGAAGATTTTTAAATTATAAAATTAATAGTAAATTCACGATCTTCCACTACAGTCTACATATAGTTATAATTTCCACCAAAATATTTCTTCTCAAACTCCAGAGATAATTTATATAAATTTTCTAATATACTTTATACAATGACAACAAAAACTAACTAAATATTTGCAATAATTCTGTTTTAAATTGTAAATTTATTAACAAAAAAAATGTTGCTTCCATCTTGCAACCACTTACAATTGTTGGCTACTTGTATTTGGCTTTTTTGTTTATTGCCAATTAAGACAAAAACATTTGGAAGATACATTTGTCGGAATATTTTCTAGAGATTTTGAAATCCCAGCATCATTTTGATTAAGTTCTAAACTACAACATTTGACACGAACTAGAACTGAACTAGAACTAAACTAGAATTGAACTAGAACTGAACTAGAACTGAACTAGAACTGAACTAGAACTGAACTAGAACTGAACTAGAACTGAACTAGAACTGAACTAGAACTGAACTAGAACTGAACTAGAACTGAACTAGAACTGAACTAGAACTGAACTAGAACTGAACTAGAACTGAACTAGAACTGAACTAGAACTGAACTAGAACTGAACTAGAACTGAACTAGAACTGAACTAGAATGAACTAGAACTGAACTAGAACTGAACTAGAACTGAACTAGAACTGAACTAGAACTGAACTAGAACTGAACTAGAACTGAACTAGAACTGAACTAGAACTGAACTAGAACTGAACTAGAACTGAACTAGAACTGAACTAGAACTGAACTAGAACTGAACTAGAACTGAACTAGAACTGAACTAGAACTGAACTAGAACTGAACTAGAACTGAACTAGAACTGAACTAGAACTGAACTAGAACTGAACTAAACTGAACTAGAACTGAACTAGAACTGAACTAGAACTGAACTAGAACTGAACTAGAACTGAACTAGAACTGAACTAGAACTGAACTAGAACTAGAACTGAACTAGAACTGAACTGAACTAGAACTAGAACTGAACTAGAACTAGAACTGAACTAGAACTGAACTAGAACTGAACTAGAACTGAACTAGAAAAAGAACTGAACTAGAACTGAACTAGAACTGAACTAGAACTGAACTAGAACTGAACTAGAACTGAACTAGAACTGAACTAGAACTGAACTAGAACTGAACTAGAACTGAACTAGAACTGAACTAGAACTGAACTAGAACTGAACTAGAACTGAACTAGAACTGAACTAGAACTGAACTAGAACTGAACTAGAACTGAACTAGAACTGAACTAGAACTGAACTAGAACTGAACTAGAACTGAACTAGAACTGAACTAGAACTGAACTAGAACTGAACTAGAACTGAACTAGAACTGAACTAGAACTGAACTAGAACTGAACTAGAACTGAACTAGAACTGAACTAAACTGAACTAGAACTGAACTAGAACTGAACTAGAACTGAACTAGAACTGAACTAGAACTGAACTAGAACTGAACTAGAACTGAACTAGAACTGAACTAGAACTGAACTAGAGCTGAACTAGAGCTGAACTAGAGCTGAACTAGAACTGAACTAGAACTGAACTAGAACTGAACTAGAACTGAACTAGAACTGAACTAGAACTGAACTAGAATTGAACTAGAACTGAACTAGAACTGAACTAGAACTGAACTAGAACTGAACTAGAACTGAACTAGAACTGAACTAGAACTGAACTAGAACTGAACTAGAACTGAACTAGAACTGAACTAGAACTGAACTAGAACTGAACTAGAACTGAACTAGAACTGAACTAGAACTGAACTAGAACTGAACTAGAACTGAACTAGAACTGAACTAGAACTGAACTAGAACTGAACTAGAACTGAACTAGAACTGAACTAGAACTGAACTAGAACTGAACTAGAACTGAACTAGAACTGAACTAGAACTGAACTAGAACTGAACTAGAGCTGAACTAGAACTGAACTAGAACTGAACTAGAACTGAACTAGAACTGAACTAGAACTGAACTTGAACTGAACTAGAACTGAACTAGAACTGAACTAGAACTGAACTAGAACTGAACTAGAACTGAACTAGAACTGAACTAGAACTGAACTAGAACTGAACTAGAACTGAACTAGAACTGAACTAGAACTGAACTAGAACTGAACTAGAACTGAACTAGAACTGAACTAGAACTGAACTAGAACTGAACTAGAACTGAACTAGAACTGAACTAGAACTGAACTAGAACTGAACTAGAACTGAACTAGAACTAGAACTGAACTAGAACTAGAACTGAACTAGAACTAGAACTGAACTAGAACTAGAACTGAACTAGAACTAGAACTGAACTAGAACTGAACTAGAACTGAACTAGAACTGAACTAGAACTGAACTAGAACTGAACTAGAACTGAACTAGAACTGAACTAGAACTGAACTAGAACTGAACTAGAACTGAACTAGAACTGAACTAGAACTGAACTAAACTGAACTAGAACTGAACTAGAACTGAACTAGAACTGAACTAGAACTGAACTAGAACTGAACTAGAACTGAACTAGAAACTGAACTAGAACTGAACTAGAACTGAACTAGAACTGAACTAGAACTGAACTAGAACTGAACTAGAACTGAACTAGAACTGAACTAGAACTGAACTAGAACTGAACTAGAACTGAACTAGAACTGAACTAGAACTGAACTAGAACTGAACTAGAACTGAACTAGAACTGAACTAGAACTGAACTAGAACTGAACTAGAACTGAACTAGAACTGAACTAGAACTGAACTAGAAATGTATCTTTATAGACTAAACTGAATTCTGGCTATGATCTACTACCCTTCTAAACTGCTGGGTTAATAAAAGACTTACATATATATAGAGATACAACTACTGACTAATTCAGTTTGAAAATGCAATTTTAATACAATGTGTGTGCGTCTATCTACGTACAATATTGGTAATAGAACTTTACCAACCAAGTGTGTATATACAGATGTGTTCGTTAGTATGTATTAATATCTGACTAAAACTGAAGACTATTAAGGGAATTGGGTTAATTGTACTCTAGATATGTAAAGATTATCCAAGCTTACAAAAACAAGAACAAAATTAAAATTATATTATTGCTGAAAAGTGAAAATAGAAAAAATACAAAACCAAAGAAATTGTTAACAACAACAACATACAACAAAAAGTTTCAAAACTACAACAAAAGTTTGTAGTTAAAACAATACAAAAAACATTTTGTTATTAAACATTGACACACTCTTAATAAAGAAAATAAATTGTTTGAAAAAGTTCTGTTTCTCGGTTTAGTTCTTTAACATTTTCTTCTACATGATTCTATGGATCGTCTTCTACTGCTGTTACATTTTCATTCATTATCAGATCTTTTTAAACTTTTTCAACTATTTAAGCCTCGTTGTTAACTGACTGAAGAATTTTAAACAAAATATTAAAAAAAAACTAATTAAACCACAATAAAGTTACAGTTTTCAACTTGTTCTTTATTTTTTAGGTTTTTGTCTTGTGACAAACTTTTTTATTGTTTTAACTTGTTCGTCTATAAAAACAAGAACACTTTTTGTTGATTTTAATTTTGTATTGACAAATTGTTGTTGGTTTTTGTTTGAAGAAAAATCTAATAAAAGTTTATCTTGCGGAGAAAGTATTTTACAATCGGTGTTGAAGTGAGGGAATCTGTGGACAGATTTGTAGAAATTTTATTACTTTGTTAACAAAATTTAAGAATTTAGTAGAGCAAATTGTGCTTTAAAAGAAAAATATTTTTTCGCAGAAATTTTAAATAATTTATGAAATTGCGCGATTCAGTTTTTGGACTCTTGATATGTAGTCAATTTTTTAGTTTAGTTCTATTTTAGTTTTAGTTCAGTTCTAGTTCAGTTCTAGTTCAGTTCTAGTTCAGTTCTAGTTCAGTTCTAGTTCAGTTCTAGTTCAGTTCTAGTTCAGTTCTAGTTCAGTTCTAGTTCAGTTCTAGTTCAGTTCTAGTTCAGTTCTAGTCCAGTTCTAGTTCAGTTCTAGTTCAGTTCTAGTTCAGTTCTAGTTCTAGTTCAGTTCTAGTTCAGTTCTAGTTCAGTTCTAGTTCAATTCTAGTTCAGTTCTAGTTCAGTTCTAGTTCAGTTCTAGTTCAGTTCTAGTTCAGTTCTAGTTCAGTTCTAGTTCAGTTCTAGTTCAGTTCTAGTTCAGTTCTAGTTCAGTTCTAGTTCAGTTCTAGTTCAGTTCTAGTTCAGTTCTAGTTCAGTTCTAGTTCAGTTCTAGTTCAGTTATAGTTCAGTTCTAGTTCAGTTCAGTTCAGTTCTAGTTCTAGTTCTAGTTCAGTTCTAGTTCAGTTCTAGTTCAGTTCTAGTTCAGTTCTAGTTCAGTTCTAGTTCAGTTCTAGTTCAGTTCTAGTTCAGTTCTAGTTCAGTTCTAGTTCAATTCTAGTTCAGTTCTAGTTCAGTTCTAGTTCAGTTCTAGTTCAGTTCAGTTCTTCAGTTCTAGTTCAGTTCTAGTTCAGTTCTAGTTCAGTTCTAGTTCAGTTCTAGTTCAGTTCTAGTTCAGTTCTAGTTCAGTTAGTCAGTTCAGTTATAGTTCAGTTCTAGTTCAGTTCAGTTCTAGTTCTAGTTCTAGTTCAGTTCTAGTTCAGTTCTAGTTCAGTTCTAGTTCAGTTCTAGTTCAGTTCTAGTTCAGTTCTAGTTCAGTTCTAGTTCAGTTCTAGTTCAGTTCTAGTTCAGTTCTAGTTCTAGTTCAGTTAGTTCTTTAGCAATAGTACAATTTTTGTTCTAATTTCACGTTTCAAATGTAGTTGAAATCAGAAGTAGATAATTAAATCCTTAATTCACTACGTAGTAATTTTTAGTCAAACCAATTAGCAGATTGTATTAGAGTTTGTTCATAGAAAACATTCATGTTCAGATTAAAACTCTACGAAAAAATTCCAATTACCATAAACGAAGAAATACAATCTTACATTCTTTATACGCATACGAAAACTTGACTATCGTACGAATACATAAGTGTATGAAAAATGTATTTAGTAGTTTACTCAAAGTTAGGCAAAATTGGAAAAACTAAAAGGAAAAGTTTCAAACTGATTTTTGCTGTTTTATACTGCTAGTACGTGTAAATATCACAGTGAAAAAAAGAAAAGACAATTTTGTTGGTTAAACATTTGCCAGGAATATTGCAATTGTGTGAGTGTAAAGATGCTTGCGTGAAAGTTCTACAATACAATCGCACTTTCTGTATCCTTGTAAATATCTCTACATACATATTTTTAAGTTAATGTGTATGAAAATGTTGTTTTATTTTGTTTTAAAGTTTCTTTAAGCTTAAACTACCAACCAAACACTGGCATGTAAAGAATTTAGATACATACACATTTAACTTTTTTATTTTAGTTTCTTTTCAGTTTTTTTTTTTTTTTTGTTTTAAAGTTCTCTATTTACAAATGACGCTAATGGAAGTGCTGATATAAAGTAAATACATGTAACTTAAATTTAAGTTGTGTACAAAACGTACTTTCATTATTTTATTTAGGATTTTTTCTTTACACTTTGGATTTATTTTTTTTTTTTTTTGCATTGTTGTTACCAAGAAATTTGAGTAAGTGTTTCCAAGAAGAAGTACAAAGATATTGAAACAAAGTACATATATATTAGTTTTTAGATTTTTGTAGTGCTTTTTTACTTGTTGCGTTAATTGCTGTTGTGTAAACACTATAAGAATCATAGGTGGTTGCCAGATATTTTTACTGGAATACGACAAATAATAGTTTATTGCATTTTTCATCGTTCTAATCGTACTTTAGAAATTTTGACAAATATATACAAAAACAAGAATATTTAATCTGATTGAATGAGAATGTTCAAGGGGGAACTTTTTGGTATTGATCACACAATCTTTAAAAGAGGACTCTTTGGTACTTTTTCGATTATCAAATGGTACTTTCTGAATGTTCTATTATATGAAGCCAAAATATACATGTGAAACCGAAATAGATCGGATCATGATTCTAGTTCAGTTCTAGTTTAGTTCTAGTTAGTTCTAGTTCAGTTCTAGTTCAGTTCTAGTTCAGTTCTAATTCAGTTCTAATTCAGTTCTAATTCAGTTCTAGTTCAATTCTAGTTTAGTTCTAGTTCAGTTCTAGTTCAGTTCTATTTCAGTTCTAGTTCACTTCTAGTTCAGTTCTAGTTCAGTTCTAGTTCAGTTCTAGTTCAGTTCTAGTTCAGTTCTAGTTCAGTCTAGTTTCAGTTCTAGTTCAGTTCTAGTTCAGTTCTAGTTTCAGTTCTAGTTCAGTTCTAGTTCAGTTCTAGTTCAGTTCTAGTTCAGTTCTAGTTCAGTTCTAGTTCAGTTCTAGTTCAGTTCTAGTTCAGTTCTAGTTCAGTTCTAGTCAGTTCTAGTTCAGTTCTAGTTCAGTTCTAGTTCAGTTCTAGTTCAGTTCTAGTTCAGTTTTAGTTCAGTTCTAGTTTAGTCCCAGTTCAGTTCTAGTTCATTCTAGTTCAGTTCTAGTTCAGTTCTAGTTCAGTTCTAGTTCAGTTCTAGTTCAGTTCTAGTTCAGTTCTAGTTCAGTTCTAGTTCAGTTCTAGTTCAGTTCTAGTTCAGTTCTAGTTCAGTTTTAGTTCAGTTCTAGTTCAGTTCTAGTTCAGTTCTAGTTCAGTTCTAGTTCAGTTCTAGTTCAGTTCTAGTTCAGTTCTAGTTCAGTTCTAGTTTCAGTTCAGTTCTAGTTCAGTTCTAGTTCAGTTCTAGTTCAGTTCTAGTTCAGTTCTAGTTCAGTTCTAGTTCAGTTCTAGTTCAGTTCTAGTCAGTTCTAGTTCAGTTCTAGTTCAGTTCTAGTTCAGTTCTAGTTTCAGTTCTAGTTCAGTTCTAGTTCAGTTCTAGTTCAGTTCTAGTTCATTCTAGTTCAGTTCTAGTTCAGTTCTAGTTCAGTTTCTAGTTCAGTTCTAGTTCAGTTCTAGTTCAGTTCTAGTTCAGTTCTAGTTCAGTTCTAGTTCAGTTCTAGTTCAGTCTAGTTCAGTTCTAGTTCAGTTCTAGTTCAGTTCTAGTTCAGTTCTAGTTCAGTTCTAGTTCAGTCTAGTTCAGTTCTAGTTCAGTTCTAGTTCAGTTCTAGTTCAGTTCTAGTTCAGTTCTAGTTCAGTTCTAGTTCAGTTCTAGTTCAGTTCTAGTTCAGTTCTAGTTCGTTCTAGTTCAGTTCATTTCAGTTCTAGTTCAGTTCTAGTTCAGTTCTAGTCAGTTCTAGTTCAGTTCTAGTTCAGTTCTAGTTCATTCTAGTTCAGTTCTAGTTCAGTTCTAGTTCAGTTCTAGTTCAGTTCTAGTTCAGTTCTAGTTCAGTTCTAGTTCAGTTCTAGTTCAGTTCTAGTTCTAGTTCAGTTTAGTTCAGTTCTAGTTTAGTCCCGTTCAGTTCCAATTCAGTTCTAGTTAATGTTCAATTTAGTAAAAAAAATCCATTTATTTCGTTTTAAACCCTTATATCGTAATCAATATTTTCGCAGGAAATTCTTAAATCTCATACATACATTTAATAATATAAAATAATTTTTCCATTTTTCCAATTCTATATTATTACCAAGTTCTCTTTTATTAAAGTGTGTATAAAATTGTAATGAAACGTTGATTTTAATTTTGTCTGTATTATTTTTTTAAAAAATATTTTGCATATTTTCATACAGATATGAGCAGAGTAGAATTTTTACCATTATGATTCTTTTTATTATTTTTATTTTTTAATGGATGAAATGAAACAACGCACTGGGAGAAGGAGCAGTAATTGTGGCATATATAGTTTCCATTACATGAAATTTTATGGGTTTTAAACAATAAATAACAATTAGTAAGCTACAGAAGAAAGAAAAAAGAACTAGAAAATTTTTTTTAAAAAACAAAGATATGAAACGAAATATGTATGAAAAAATGCCAGCTACTCTACATATTCAGAGAAAATATTTGCACAAATTTACGAAAATGTAGGTCATTTAAATAGACACATTTAACAATGCATTTTTTTAAAACACTAGATAAAACTTAAATTTAAAGAAAAAGGGTTGGAGGTTTAAACAAAAATTTATTTTTTAAATGGTACAAACATATTTTTTTTAATTTTTTGTTTAGCAATTTATACTAGTATAAATGTTGTGTAAATCAACTACGACACCCAAATTTGTTTTAATTTATTTTATACATTAAGAATTGTTTGCTTTTGGTGCAAATTTTGCTAAAATAACAAAAACAACTAACTAAATTTACTTTCACTTAAATGCATTTACGCAAACAATTCAATTAAAACAATCCTTATTATTAACAAGAAGCAATATTTGCAAATTTCAAACTTTTAGTTTAATTACTTGCATTTTGGAAAGTAGTTTGAACTGTTTCAATTCTCGTTCTAATTTCTAACAAAATTAAAAATTTCACACAAATTTCGCAGGCATACGAACGACTTTTTTTGTGTCAATTTTTTTTTTCTGTCAGCTTCTCGCTTGGCTTTATTTTAATGCAATATATACCTTCAGTTCAAGTTCAGTTCTCATTCTGTTCTTGTAATGTTCCAGTCCTGCTCTTGTGTTGTTCTAGTTCTATTCTAGTTCTGTTCTAGTTCTGTTCTGGTTCTGTTCTAGTTCTGTTCTAGTTCTGTTCTAGTTCTGTTCTAGTTCTGTTCTAGTTCTGTTCTAGTTCTGTTCTAGTTCTGTTCTAGTTCTGTTCTAGTTCTGTTCTAGTTCTGTTCTAGTTCTGTTCTAGTTCTGTTCTAGTTCTGTTCTAGTTCTGTTCTAGTTCTGTTCTAGTTCTGTTCTAGTTCTGTTCTAGTTCTGTTCTAGTTCTGTTCTAGTTCTGTTCTAGTTCTGTTCTAGTTCTGTTCTAGTTCTGTTCTAGTTCTGTTCTTTGTGTTCTAGTTGTGTTCTAGTTCTGTTCTAGTTCTGTTCTAGTTCTGTTCTAGTTCTGTTCTAGTTCTGTTCTAGTTCTGTTCTAGTTCGTTCTAGTTCTGTTCTAGTTCTGTTCTAGTTCTGTTCTAGTTCTGTTCTAGTTCTGTTCTAGTTCTGTTCTAGTTCTGTTCTAGTTCTGTTCTAGTTCTGTTCTAGTTCTGTTCTAGTTCTGTTCTAGTTCTGTTCTAGTTCTGTTCTAGTTCTGTTCTAGTTCTGTTCTAGTTCTGTTCTAGTTCTGTTCTAGTTCTGTTCTAGTTCTGTTCTAGTTCTGTTCTAGTTCTGTTCTAGTTCTGTTCTAGTTCTGTTCTAGTTCTGTTCTAGTTCTGTTCTAGTTCTATTCTAGTTCTGTTCTAGTTCTGTTCTAGTTCTGTTCTAGTTCTGTTCTAGTTCTGTTCTAGTTCTGTTCTAGTTCTGTTCTAGTTCTGTTCTAGTTCTGTTCTAGTTCTGTTCTAGTTCTGTTCTAGTTCTGTTCTAGTTCTGTTCTAGTTCTGTTCTAGTTCTGTTCTAGTTCTGTTCTAGTTCTGTTCTAGTTCTGTTCTAGTTCTGTTCTAGTTCTGTTCTAGTTCTGTTCTAGTTCTGTTCTAGTTCTGTTCTAGTTCTGTTCTAGTTCTAGTTCTGTTCTAGTTCTGTTCTAGTTCTGTTCTAGTTCTGTTCTAGTTCTGTTCTAGTTCTGTTCTAGTTCTGTTCTAGTTCTGTTCTAGTTCTGTTCTAGTTCTGTTCTAGTTCTGTTCTAGTTCTGTTCTAGTTCTGTTCTAGTTCTGTTCTAGTTCTGTTCTAGTTCTGTTCTAGTTCTGTTCTAGTTCTATTCTAGTTCTGTTCTAGTTCTGTTCTAGTTCTGTTCTAGTTCTGTTCTAGTTCTGTTCTAGTTCTGTTCTAGTTCTGTTCTAGTTCTGTTCTAGTTCTGTTCTAGTTCTGTTCTAGTTCTGTTCTAGTTCTGTTCTAGTTCTGTTCTAGTTCTGTTCTAGTTCTGTTCTAGTTCAGTTCTAGTTCAGTTCTAGTTCAGTTCTAGTTCAGTTCTAGTTCAGTTCTAGTTCTGTTCTAGTTCTGTTCTAGTTCTGTTCTAGTTCTGTTCTAGTTCTGTTCTAGTTCTGTTCTAGTTCTGTTCTAGTTCTAGTTCTGTTCTAGTTCTGTTCTAGTTCTGTTCTAGTTCTGTTCTAGTTCTGTTCTAGTTCTGTCTGTTCTAGTTCTGTTATAGTTCTGTTCTAGTTCTGTTATAGTTCTGTTCTAGTTCTGTTCTAGTTCTGTTGTTCTAGTTCTGTTCTAGTTCTGTGCTAGTTCTGTTCTAGTTCTGTTCTAGTTCTGTTCTAGTTCTGTTCTAGTTCTGTTCTAGTTCTGTTCTAGTTCTGTTCTAGTTCTGTTCTAGTTCTGTTCTAGTTCTATTCTAGTTCTGTTCTAGTTCTGTTCTAGTTCTGTTCTAGTTCTGTTGTAGTTCTGTTCTAGTTCTGTTCTAGTTCTGTTCTAGTTCTGTTCTAGTTCTGTTCTAGTTCTGTTCTAGTTCTGTTCTAGTTCTGTTCTAGTTCTGTTCTAGTTCTGTTTTAGTTCTGTTCTAGTTCTGTTCTAGTTCTGTTCTAGTTCTACTTCTAGTTCTGTTCTAGTTCTGTTCTAGTTCTGTTCTAGTTCTGTTCTAGTTCTGTTCTAGTTCTGTTCTAGTTCTGTTCTAGTTCTGTTCTAGTTCTGTTCTAGTTCTGTTCTAGTTCTGTTCTAGTTCTGTTCTAGTTCTGTTCTAGTTCTGTTCTAGTTCTGTTCTAGTTCTGTTCTAGTTCTACTTCTAGTTCTGTTCTAGTTCTTTCTAGTTCTTCTAGTTCTGTTCTAGTTCTGTTCTAGTTCTGTTCTAGTTCTGTTCTAGTTCTGTTCTAGTTCTGTTCTGTTCTGTTCTGTTCTGTTCTAGTTCTGTTAGTTCTGTTCTAGTTCTGTTCTAGCTCAGTTCTAGTTCTGTTCAAGTTCTGTTCTAGTTCTGTTCTAGTTCTGTTCTAGTTCTGTTCTAGTTCTGTTCTAGTTCTGTTCTAGTTCTGTTCTAGTTCTGTTCTAGTTCTGTTCTAGTTCTGTTCTAGTTCTGTTCTAGTTCTGTTCTAGTTCTGTTCTAGTTCTGTTCTAGTTCTGTTCTAGTTCTGTTCAAGTTCTGTTCTAGTTCTGTTCTAGTTCTGTTCTAGTTCTGTTCTAGTTCTGTTCTAGTTCTGTTCTAGTTCTGTTCTAGTTCTGTTCTAGTTCTGTTCTAGTTCTGTTCTAGTTCTGTTCTAGTTCTGCTCTAGTTCTGTTCTAGTTCTGTTCTAGTTCTGTTTCTAGTTCTGTTCTAGTTCTGTTCTAGTTCTGTTCTAGTTCTGTTCTAGTTCTGTTCTAGTTCTGTTCTAGTTCTGTTCTAGTTTGTTCTAGTTCTGTTCTAGTTCTGTTCTAGTTCTGTTCTAGTTCTGTTCTAGTTCTGTTCTAGTTCTGTTCTAGTTCTGTTCTAGTTCTGTTCTAGTTCTGTTCTAGTTCTGTTCTAGTTCTGTTCTAGTTCTGTTCTAGTTCTAGTTCTGTTCTAGTTCTGTTCTAGTTCTGTTCTAGTTCTGTTATAGTTCTGTTCTAGTTCTGTTCTAGTTCTGTTCTAGTTCTGTTCTAGTTCTATTCCAGTTCTGTTCTAGTTCTGTGCTAGTTCTGTTCTAGTTCTGTTCTAGTTCTGTTCTAGTCTGTTTCTAGTTCTGTTCTAGTTCTGTCTAGTTCTATTCTAGTTCTGTTCTAGTTCTGTTCTAGTTCTGTTCTAGTTCTGTTGTAGTTCTGTTCTAGTTCTGTTCTAGTTCTGTTCTAGTTCTGTTCTAGTTCTGTTCTAGTTCTGTTCTAGTTCTGTTTTAGTTCGTTCTAGTTCTGTTCTAGTTCTGTTCTAGTTCTACTTCTAGTTCTGTTCTAGTTCTGTTCTAGTTCTGTTCTAGTGTTCTAGTTCTGTTCTAGTTCTGTTCTAGTTCTGTTCTAGTTCTGTTCTAGTTCTGTTCTAGTTCTGTTCTAGTTCTGTTCTAGTTCTGTTCTAGTTCTACTTCTAGTTCTGTTCTAGTTCTACTTCTAGTTCTGTTCTAGTTCTGTTCTAGTTCTGTTCTAGTTCTGTTCTAGTTCTGTTCTGTTCTGTTCTGTTCTAGTTCTGTTTTAGTTCTGTTCTAGTTCTGTTCTAGCTCAGTTCTAGTTCTGTTCAAGTTCTGTTCTAGTTCTGTTCTAGTTTGTTCTAGTTCTGTTCTAGTTCTGTTCTAGTCTGTTCTAGTTTGTTCTAGTTCTGTTCTAGTTCTGTTTAGTTCTGTTCTAGTTCTGTTCTAGTTCTGTTCTAGTTCTGTTCTAGTTCTGTTCTAGTTCTGTTCTAGTTCTGTTCTAGTTCTGTTCTAGTTCTGTTCTAGTTCTGTTATAGTTCTGTTCTAGTTCTGTTCTAGTTCTGTTCTAGTTCTGTTCTAGTTCTGTTCTAGTTCTGTTCTAGTTCTGTTCTAGTTCTGTTCTAGTTCTGTCTAGTTCTGTTCTAGTTCTGTTCTAGTTCTGTTCTAGTGTTCTAGTTCTGTTCTAGTTCTGTTCTAGTTCTGTTCTAGTTCTGTTCTAGTTCTGTTCTAGTTCTGTTCTAGTCTGTTCTAGTTCTGTTCTAGTTCTGTTCTAGTTCTGTTCTAGATCTGTTCTAGTTCTGTTCTAGTTCTGTTCTAGTTCTGTTCTAGTTCTGTTCTAGTTCTGTTCTAGTTCTGTTCTAGTTCTGTTCTAGTTCTGTTCTAGTTCTGTTCTAGTTCTGTTCTAGTTCTGTTCTAGTTCTGTTCTAGTTCTGTTCTAGTTCTGTTCTAGTTCTGTTCTAGTTCTGTTCTAGTTCTGTTCTAGTTCTGTTTAGTTCTGTTCTAGTTCTGTTCTAGTTCTGTTCTAGTTCTGTTCTAGTTCTGTTCTAGTTCTGTTCTAGTTCTGTTCTAGTTCTGTTCTAGTTCTGTTCTAGTTCTGTTCTAGTTCTGTTCTAGTTCTGTTCTAGTTCTGTTCTAGTTCTGTTCTAGTTCTGTTCTAGTTCTGTTCTAGTTCTGTTCTAGTTCTGTTCTAGTTCTGTTCTAGTTCTGTTCTAGTTCTGTTCTAGTTCTGTTCTAGTTCTGTTCTAGTTCTGTTCTAGTTCTGTTCTAGTTCTGTTCTAGTTCTGTTCTAGTTCTGTTCTAGTTCTGTTCTAGTTCTGTTCTAGTCTGTTCTAGTTCTGTTCTAGTTCTGCTAGTTCTGTTCTAGTTCTGTTCTAGTTCTGTTCTACTGTTCTTTCTGTTCTAGTTCTGTTCTAGTTCTTTTCTAGTTCTTTTCTAGTTCTGTTCTAGTTCTGTTCTAGTTCTGTTCTAGTTCTGTTCTAGTTCTGTTCTAGTTCTGTTCTAGTTCTGTTCTAGTTCTGTTCTAGTTCTGTTCTAGTTCTGTTCTAGTTCTGTTCTAGTTCTAGTTCTGTTCTAGTTCTGTTCTAGTTCTCTTCTAGTTCTGTTCTAGTTCTGTTCTAGTTCTGTTCTAGTTCTGTTCTAGTTCTGTTCTAGTTCTGTTCTAGTTCTGTTCTAGTTCTGTTCCAGTTCTGTTCTAGTTCTCTTCTAGTTCTCTTCTAGTTCTGTTCTAGTTCTATGCCAGTTCTGTTTCAGTTCTGTTTCTATTCTATTTCTATTTATAGTTCATTAATTTCCATTCTAATTCTTCTCTAGTATAGAGTACTTACTGTTTTTTATCAGTGTAAATAAGTTTTAAAATTATTTTTGTTGTTCGCAAGTAATTAGTTGAAGTGCATACTAAAAATTACTTTTGTATAAACATTTAAACTTATTAGAACTTTTAATGAAAATTGTCATCAGAATACTGAGTTAAACTTATTCTGCTACTTTTTTAATCCTTCAACTTCCAGCAGTTCATCTCAGAGGTGTTGTTTGTGCTGTTGTCTGCCAATATTCGTAAGTACTTATTCGTAACAACTTTATGTGCTATGAGTCTGAAAAAGTGTAATTGGAAAAACAAACAGCCAGCACCTGACAAAAGGCACACAAGTGAAATATACACAGAAATTAAAAGAGTTTCCTAATAAATATATGTATTGGGGTGGGACAGTGGAAAAAATTATAAAAACTTTTGCTTGCCTAGTAAAAACAATATATGAATTATAAAGTTCCTCCAAAGGTTTCCCTTCTCTATTTATACATACTGATTTTCAAGAAATAGAGCTCAACCATTTACATATAATTTTTTTCATCGAATAGTTTATTATCCACTGTATATTCCATCATTCATACACCCATATCCTACAACTACTTGCACTACAGAAATTTGATTCTATTTTTTAACTCTCTTAAAAAACTAACATTGAAAAAACCTATTACTGGAAAATAAACTAAAACAAAATATATTTGTTTTGTACACATTTCTTTCTATTTCATATAACAGACACTCAATAAAAAATCGAAGAAAAAACTAAATAAACTTGGCATTTGGCCAAAATAATGTAATCGAATATCGTTAACCTACAAAATTCTAAGCCAGTTCTTTTTCGTCTTCTTTATTTTCAATTTAAATTGTACAAGACAAGAGAAACAAGAACGACATGAAGATGTTGAAGAAGTATCTATTTACTGTCATTATTATTTACTTTGATTTAAAAGTATGACAACATGTTTGCTTTTTCTCTCAGTTTTGTAAAATTTGAGTATTTATTTTGTTAAAAAAATCTAGTTTGTTAAGATTTTGTTTTTCAACAATTACAAAAAGTTTTGTAAGAATCTAAGGAGCAGTAGATGATGGAAAAATAAACAATAAATTAGTTATGTTACACTGGCCAAAGGTGAAACCTCATAGAAGTGATACTGATGAGAAATTCAGTTCTAGTTCAGTTCTAGTTCAGTTCTAGTTCAGTTCTAGTTCAGTTCTAGTTCAGTTCTAGTTCAGTTCTAGTTCAGTTCTAGTTCAGTTCTAGTTCAGTTCTAGTTCAGTTCTAGTTCACTTCTAGTTCAGTTCTAGTTCAGTTCTAGTTCAGTTCTAGTTCAGTTCTAGTTCAGTTCTAGTTCAGTTCTTGTTCAGTTCTAGTTCAGTTCTAGTTCAGTTCTAGTTCAGTTCTAGTTCAGTTCTAGTTCAGTTCTAGTTCAGTTCTAGTTCAGTTCTAGTTCAGTTCTAGTTCAGTTCTAGTTCAGTTCTAGTTCAGTTCTAGTTCAGTTCTAGTTCAGTTCTAGTTCAGTTCTAGTTCAGTTCTAGTTCAGTTCTAGTTCAGTTCTAGTTCAGTTCTAGTTCAGTTCTAGTTCAGTTCTAGTTCAGTTCTAGTTCAGTTCTAGTTCAGTTCTAGTTCAGTTCTAGTTCAGTTCTAGTTCAGTTCTAGTTCAGTTCTAGTTCAGTTCTATTTCAGTTCTAGTTCAGTTCTAGTTCAGTTCTAGTTCAGTTCTAGTTCAGTTCTAGTTCAGTTCTAGTTCAGTTCTAGTTCAGTTCTAGTTCAGTTCTAGTTCAGTTCTAGTTCAGTTCTAGTTCAGTTCTAGTTCAGTTCTAGTTCAGTTCTAGTTCAGTTCTAGTTCAGTTCGTTCAGTTCTAGTTCAGTTTCTAGTTCAGTTCTAGTTCAGTTCTAGTTCAGTTCTAGTTCAGTTCTAGTTCAGTTCTAGTTCAGTTCTAGTTCAGTTCTAGTTCAGTTCTAGTTCAGTTCTAGTTCAGTTCTAGTTCAGTTCTAGTTCAGTTCTAATTCAGTTCTAGTTCAGTTCTAGTTCAGTTCTAGTTCAGTTCTAGTTCAGTTCTAGTTCAGTTCTAGTTCAGTTCTAGTTCAGTTCTAGTTCAGTTCTAGTTCAGTTCTAGTTCAGTTCTAGTTCAGTTCTAGTTCAGTTCTAGTTTAGTTCTAGTTCAGTTCTAGTTCAGTTCTAGTTCAGTTCTAGTTCAGTTCTAGTTCAGTTCTAGTTCAGTTTTAGTTCAGTTCTAGTTCAGTTCTAGTTCAGTTCTAGTTCAGTTCTAGTTCAGTTCTAGTTCAGTTCTAGTTCAGTTCTAGTTCAGTTCTAGTTCAGTTCTAGTTCAGTTCTAGTTCAGTTCTAGTTCAGTTCTAGTTCAGTTCTAGTTCAGTTCTAGTTCAGTTCTAGTTCAGTTCTAGTTCTAGTTCAGTTCTAGTTCAGTTCTAGTTCAGTTCTAGTTCAGTTCTAGTTCAGTTCTAGTTCAGTTCTAGTTCAGTTCTAGTTCTAGTTCAGTTCTAGTTCTTGTTCAGTTCTAGTTCAGTTCTAGTTCAGTTCTAGTTCAGTTCTAGTTCAGTTCTAGTTCAGTTCTAGTTCAGTTCTAGTTCAGTTCTAGTTCAGTTCTAGTTCAGTTCTAGTTCAGTTCTAGTTCAGTTCTAGTTCAGTTCTAGTTCAGTTCTAGTTCAGTTCTAGTTCAGTTCTAGTTCAGTTCTAGTTCAGTTCTAGTTCAGTTCTAGTTCAGTTCTAGTTCAGTTCTAGTTCAGTTCTAGTTCAGTTCTAGTTCAGTTCTAGTTCAGTTCTAGTTCAGTTCTAGTTTTCAGTTCTAGTTCAGTTCTAGTTCAGTTCTAGTTCAGTTCTAGTTCAGTTCTTCAGTTCTAGTTCAGTTAGTTCAGTTCAGTTCTAGTTCAGTTCTAGTTCAGTTCAGTTCAGTTCAGTTCTAGTTCTAGTTCAGTTCAGTTCTAGTTCAGCTCTAGTTCAGTTCTAGTTCAGTTCAGTTCAGTTCTAGTTCTAGTTCTAGTTCAGTTCTAGTTCAGCTCTAGTTCAGTTCTAGTTCAGTTCTAGTTCAGTTCTAGTTCAGTTCTAGTTCAGTTCTAGTTCAGTTCTAGTTCAGTTCTAGTTCAGTTCTAGTTCAGTTCTAGTTCAGTTCTAGTTCAGTTCTAGTTCAGTTCTAGTTCAGTTCTAGTTCAGTTCTAGTTCAGTTCTAGTTCAGTTCTAGTTCAGTTCTAGTTCAGTTCTAGTTCAGTTCTAGTTCAGTTCTAGTTCAGTTCTAGTTCAGTTCTAGTTCAGTTCTAGTTCAGTTCTAGTTCAGTTCTAGTTCAGTTCTAGTTCAGTTCTAGTTCAGTTCTAGTTCAGTTCTAGTTCAGTTCTAGTTCAGTTCTAGTTCAGTTCTAGTTCAGTTTAGTTCAGTTCTAGTTCAGTTCTAGTTCAGTTCTAGTTCAGTTCTAGTTCAGTTCTAGTTCAGTTCTAGTTCAGTTCTAGTTCAGTTCTAGTTCAGTTCTAGTTCAGTTCTAGTTCAGTTCTAGTTCAGTTCTAGTTCAGTTCTAGTTCAGTTCTAGTTCAGTTCTAGTTCAGTTCTAGTTCAGTTCTAGTTCAGTTCTAGTTCAGTTCTAGTTCAGTTCTAGTTCAGTTCTAGTTCAGTTCTAGTTCAGTTCTAGTTCAGTTCTAGTTCAGTTCTAGTTCAGTTCTAGTTCAGTTCTAGTTCAGTTCTAGTTCAGTTCTAGTTCAGTTCTAGTTCAGTTCTAGTTCAGTTCTAGTTCAGTTCTAGTTCAGTTCTAGTTCAGTTCTAGTTCAGTTCTAGTTCAGTTCTAGTTCAGTTCTAGTTCAGTTCTAGTTCAGTTCTAGTTCAGTTCTAGTTCAGTTAGTTCAGTTCTAGTTCAGTTCTAGTTCAGTTCTAGTTCAGTTCTAGTTCAGTTTCTAGTTCAGTTCTAGTTCAGTTCTAGTTCAGTTCTAGTTCAGTTCTAGTTCAGTTCTCGTTCAGTTCTAGTTCAGTTCTAGTTCAGTTCTAGTTCAGTTCTAGTTCAGTTCAGTTCAGTTTCAGTTCAGTTCTAGTTCAGTTCTAGTTCAGTTCTAGTGTTCTAGTTCAGTTTAGTTCAGTTCTAGTTCAGTTCTAGTTCAGTCTAGTTCAGTTCTAGTTCAGTTCTAGTTCAGTTCTAGTTCAGTTCTAGTTCAGTTCTAGTTCAGAGTTCAGTTCAGTTCAGTTCGTTCTAGTTCAGTTCTAGTTCAGTTCTAGTTCAGTTCTAGTTCAGTTCTAGTTCAGTTCTAGTTCAGTTCTAGTTCAGTTCTAGTTCAGTTCTAGTTCAGTTCTAGTTCAGTTCTAGTTCAGTTCTAGTTCAGTTCTAGTTCAGTTCTAGTTCAGTTCTAGTTCAGTTCTAGTTCAGTTCTAGTTCAGTTCTAGTTCAGTTCTAGTTCAGTTCTAGTTCAGTTCTAGTTCAGTTCTAGTTCAGTTCTAGTTCAGTTCTAGTTCAGTTCTAGTTCTTCTAGTTCTAGTTCAGTTCTAGTTCAGTTCTAGTTCAGTTCTAGTTCAGTTCTAGTTCAGTTCTAGTTCAGTTCTAGTAGTTCAGTTCTAGTTCAGTTCTAGTTCAGTTCTAGTTCAGTTCTAGTTCAGTTCTAGTTCAGTTCTAGTTCAGTTCTAGTTCAGTTCTAGTTCAGTTCTAGTTCAGTTCTAGTTCAGTTCTAGTTCAGTTCTAGTTCAGTTCAGTTCAGTTCTAGTTCAGTTCTAGTTCAGTTCAGTTCAGTTCTAGTTCAGTTCAGTTCAGTTCTAGTTCAGTCTAGTTCAGTTCTAGTTCAGTTCTAGTTCAGTTCAGCTAGTTCAGTTCTAGTTCAGTTCTAGTTCAGTTCTAGTTCAGTTCTAGTTCAGTTCTAGTTCAGTTCTAGTTCAGTTCTAGTTCAGTTCTAGTTCAGTTCTAGTTCAGTTCTAGTTCAGTTCTAGTTCAGTTCTAGTTCTTCTAGTTCAGTTCTAGTTCAGTTCTAGTTCAGTTCTAGTTCAGTTCTAGTTCAGTTCTAGTTCAGTTCTAGTTCAGTTCTAGTTCAGTTCTAGTTCAGTTCTAGTTCAGTTCTAGTTCAGTTCTAGTTCAGTTCTAGTTCAGTTCTAGTTCAGTTCTAGTTCAGTTCTAGTTCAGTTCTAGTTCAGTTCTAGTTCAGTTCTAGTTCAGTTCTAGTTCAGTTCTAGTTCAGTTCTAGTTCAGTTCTAGTTCAGTTCTAGTTCAGTTCTAGTTCAGTTCTAGTTCAGTTCTAGTTCAGTTCTAGTTCAGTTCTAGTTCAGTTCTAGTTCAGTTCTAGTTCAGTTCTAGTTCAGTTCTTTTTCGTTGTTCTAGTTCAGTTCTAGTTCAGTTCTGGTT
>NW_023995189.1:0-75000 GCF_015586225.1 Lucilia sericata | reverse complement strand
TTCTAGTTCTGTTCTAGTTCTGTTCTAGTTCTGTTCTAGTTCAGTTCTGTTCAGTTCAGTTCTGTTCAAGTCAGTTCTGTTCAAGTTCAGTTTGTTCTAGTTCTGTTCTAGTTCTGTTCTAGTTCTGTTCTAGTTCTGTTCTAGTTCTGTTCTAGTTCTGTTCTAGTTCTGTTCTAGTTGTTCTAGTTCTGTTCTAGTTCTGTTCTAGTTCTGTTCTAGTTCTGTTCTAGTTCTGTTCTAGTTCTGTTTAGTTCTGTTCTAGTTCTGTTCTAGTTCTGTTCTAGTTCTGTTCTAGTTCTGTTCTATGTAGGTTCTAGTTCTGTTCTAGTTCTGTTCTAGTTCTGTTCTGTTCTGTAGTTCTGTTCTAGTTCTGTTCTAGTTCTGTTCTAGTTCTGTTTATAGTTCTGTTCTAGTTCTGTTCGTTCTGTTCTAGTTCTGTTCTAGTTCTGTTCTAGTTCTGTTCTAGTTCTGTTCTAGTTCTGTTCTAGTTCTGTTCTAGTTCTGTTCTAGTTCTGTTCTAGTTCTGTTCTAGTTCTGTTCTAGTTCTGTTCTAGTTCTGTTCTAGTTCTGTTCTAGTTCTGTTCTAGTTTGTTCTAAGTTCTGGTTCTAGTTCTGTGCTAGTTCTGTTCTAGTTCTGTTCCTGTTCTGTCTAGTTCTTCCCTGTTCTAGTTCTGTTCTAGTTCTTCTAGTTCTATTCTAGTTCTGTTCTAGTTCTGTTCCTAGTTCTGTCTAGTTCTGTTCTAGTACTGTTCTAGATCTGTTCTAGTTCTGTTCTAGTTCTGTTTCTAGTTCTGTTCTAGTTCTGTTCTAGTTCTGTTCTAGTTCTGTTCTAGTTCTGTTCTAGTTCTATTCTAGTTCAGTTCTAGTTCTGTTCTAGTTCTGTTCTAGTTCTGTTCTAGTTCTGTTCTAGTTCTGTTCTAGTTCTGTTCTAGTTCTGTTCTAGTTCTGTTCTAGTTCTGTTCTAGTTCTGTTCTAGTTCTGTTCTAGTTCTGTTCTAGTTCTGTTCTAGTTCTATTCTAGTTCTATCTAGTTCTATTCTAGTTCTGTTCTAGTCTATATTCTAGTATATAGTCTAGTCTATAGTCTGGTCTATAGTCTGGTCTATAGTCGAGCCTATAGTCTAGTCTATATTCTAGTTTACAATCTAGTGTATAGTCTAGTCTATAGTCTAGTTTATAGTCTACTCTATAGTCTAATCTATTGTCTAATCTATAATCTAGTCTATAGTCTAGTCTATAGGCTTGCCTATAATATAGTATACAGTCTAATCTATAATCTAGGCTATAATCTAGTCTATAGTCTAGTCTATATTCTATTATATAGTCTAGTATATATTCTAGCCTTTAGTTTAGTCTATAGTCTAGTCGATAGTCCAGTCTATAGTCTAGTCTATAGTCTAGTCTATAGTCTTGTCTATATACTAGTCTATAGTCTTGTCTGAATACTGGTCTATACTCTAATCTAGTCTATAGTCTAGTATAATCTACATTCTAATCTATAGTCGAGTCTATAGTCTATATTCTAGTCAATATTCTGGTCTAAATTTCAGTCTACAGTCTAGTCCATAGACTAGTGTAGAGTCTAGTCTGTTTTTTTTTTTTTAAGCAAACTACATGCCCCTAATACTTCTTCTCTACCATAAATCTTCACTCTTAGCTCGGTAATAAAATATAAATTTGCTACGTTCCAATTGTTTATTATTTATTTATAAACATAAAATGTTTTCTTAAATATGAAAATGTTGCTGTAGTAGTCCTTGATTTTGTTGTTATTGTTCAATTTCCAAACTTTAACTAAAAGCCAAGGAAATATATAACATACATAGAGACGGAATGGTAGATTATATATAGTATAAATTAACCAGTTGGATCTTCAAGGGTAAAATACTATAATATTTATCTGTATTTAAAGGAAATATTTAAAAATACATTTTATGCTATATACAATATTTATATAAGTGTATAAGTAAACTGAGAGATAGTGTTAACTAGTGTGGCAAATATAAACATTTAGTTTTATATATTTGGTTGGTTGTATATTTACTATACATATATACAATATATGCTATAGTTTTTCTATTATTTTCAAAGCAAACATAATTTAAGGCATTCAACTGGAAGAATGAACAGTAGAAAAACAAAATTTTCATTTAACGCTGATAGTTTGAAGACATAAACAGGAACCTAGAAAAAATACTAAAGGATAGAAATGAAAAGGAAAAGCCATAACGCCCAGGCTTTGCAAATACCACAGCAGCAAGATGATTTTAGATAGATTTTTTCTAAACACACATACATACAAACAAATTCCTTAGAGAGTTATAGAGAGCTAGAGTTTGGATTTTGTAATTGTGTGTATGCTTTGGCTGGCGAGTTTAACTAAGTAGCTGTTGTAAGTTTTTACAAGTGTTAAGTGTTGCAAACATGGACAAGAATATATTTAATTAGATGGCATATTAAATGATGTTGCTGCCACACTGTTTGTTGTTTTACATGTAAAAATTGTTGTTGTTTTGAAGAAAATCAAATGATTTGCCAAGTTAATTTGTTTCTTTCTTTACCACTTTTTTGTTTTGTGTAGCAAAAACTGGTAAATTTAATGAGATTTGAAAACTTAGCTTTGTTTCTTTAACAAGATATGGGAAATTTTTTAGGAAACAGTTTATTAAGAGAATAGACTTAATACAACAGTTGCTGTTTGAAATAAATTTGTACTAATTGAGCAGCTGGGATTTGGTATGTGGGTTGAATATTTTTTTAAAATATTAAAGAATAAAAGGAAGCTTCATTCTAATATTTAGCAGTAAATTCTATTTAATATTCAACTCCCTTCAAATTTAAAACTCGTTCTCCACCCTAAGCGCCTTAATCTACTTCGTTTAATACAACTCTGAAAAGTCTTTTATATTGAATTGACCTACTAAAATTCATTTAATTTTAAAACTATTTAAAATATAACTCATTTCAAGCTATTTTCCCCCTAGAAAGCAGTACGTAGAAGAAAAACTAGAACATTACAAAAACAAGCATTTTCGTTTTCCTTATTTAACCTCCAGCTTAGCTGACATTCATCAGATATTTTCTAATAAAAATTCCTAAAATAAACACTATTATTTCTTTTTTATTTCATTCTTTTAAATGTGTACTGTAGTTTTTTCTTAGGGTATTTAAATTACTTCTATATAATCATTTTAACATTAATTATAATGTAATGTTTTTGCTCTCTACTTTCGTTATGAAATTGTTTCCCTATTTTCAATTGAAAGTAAAAGTTAGAGAAAATGAAACAACGTACTAAATAAACATTAGAAAAAACAAGTAAACAATTATAATTAGTCAAAGCCGATTACATGACATCCTATACCATAGTCTTAATTATAGTGTAGTCTATTTTACTATTTCAGTTCTAGTTTAGTTCTGGTTCAGTTCTAGTTCAGTTCTAGTTCAGTTCTAGTTCAGTTCTAGTTCAGTTCTAGTTCAGTTCTAGTTCAGTTAGTTCAGTTCTAGTTCAGTTCTAGTTCAGTTCTAGTTCAGTTCTAGTTCAGTTCTAGTTCAGTTCTAGTTCTAGTTCAGTTCTAGTTCAGTTCTAGTTCAGTTCTAGTTCAGTTCTAGTTCAGTTCTAGTTCAGTTCTAGTTCAGTCTAGTTCAGTTCTAGTTCAGTTCTAGTTCAGTTCTAGTTCAGTTCCTAGTTCAGTTCTAGTTCAGTTTCTAGGTTCAGTTCTAGTTCAGTTCTAGTTCAGTTCTAGTTCAGTTCTAGTTCAGTTCTAGTTCAGTTCTAGTTCAGTTCTAGTTCAGTTCTAGTTCAGTTCTAGTTCAGTTCTAGTTCAGTCTAGTTCAGTTCTAGTTCAGTTCTAGTTCAGTTCTAGGTTTAGAGTTCTAGTTCAGTTCTAGTTCAGTTCTAGTTCATTCTAGTTCAGTTCTAGTTCAGTTCTAGTTTCAGTTCTAGTTCAGTTCTAGTTCAGTTCTAGTTCAGTTCTAGTTCAGTTCTATGTTCAGTTCTGTCAGTTCTAGTTCGTCTAGTTCAGTTCTAGTTCAGTTCTAGTTTCAGTTCTAGTTCAGTTCTAGTTCAGTTCTAGTTCAGTTCTAGTTCAGTTCTAGTTCAGTTCTAGTTCAGTTCTAGTTCAGTTCTAGTTCAGTTCTAGTTCAGTTCTAGTTCAGTTCTAGTTCAGTTTAGTTCATTCTAGTTCAGTTCTAGTTCAGTTCTAGTTCAGTTCTAGTTCAGTTCTAGTTCAGTTCTAGTTCAGTTCTAGTTCAGTTCTAGTTCAGTTCTAGTTCAGTTCTAGTTCAGTTCTAGTTCAGTTCTAGTTCAGTTCTAGTTCAGTTCTAGTTCAGTTCTAGTTCAGTTCTAGTTCAGTTCTAGTTCAGTTCTAGTTCAGTTCTAGTTCAGTTCTAGTTCAGTTCTAGTTCAGTTCTAGTTCAGTTCTAGTTCAGTTCTAGTTCAGTTCTAGTTCAGTTCTAGTTCAGTTCTAGTTCAGTTCTAGTTCAGTTCTAGTTCAGTTCTAGTTCAGTTCTAGTTCAGTTCTAGTTCAGTTCTAGTTCAGTTCTAGTTCAGTTCTAGTTCAGTTCTAGTTCAGTTCTAGTTCAGTTCTAGTTCAGTTCTAGTTCAGTTCTAGTTCAGTTCTAGTTCAGTTCTAGTTCAGTTCTAGTTCAGTTCTAGTTCAGTTCTAGTTCAGTTCTAGTTCAGTTCTAGTTCAGTTCTAGTTCAGTTCTAGTTCAGTTCTAGTTCAGTTCTAGTTCAGTTCTAGTTCAGTTCTAGTTCAGTTCTAGTTCAGTTCTAGTTCAGTTCTAGTTCAGTTCTAGTTCAGTTCTAGTTCAGTTCTAGTTCAGTTCTAGTTCAGTTCTAGTTCAGTTCTAGTTCAGTTCTAGTTCAGTTTTAGTTCAGTTCTAGTTCAGTTCTAGTTCAGTTCTAGTTCAGTTCTAGTTCAGTTCTAGTTCAGTTCTAGTTCAGTTCTAGTTCAGTTCTAGTTCAGTTCTAGTTCAGTTCTAGTTCAGTTCTAGTTCAGTTCTAGTTCAGTTCTAGTTCAGTTCTAGTTCAGTTCTAGTTCAGTTCTAGTTCAGTTCTAGTTCAGTTCTAGTTCAGTTCTAGTTCAGTTCTAGTTCAGTTCTAGTTCAGTTCTAGTTCAGTTCTAGTTCAGTTCTAGTTCAGTTCTAGTTCAGTTCTAGTTCAGTTCTAGTTCAGTTCTAGTTCAGTTCTAGTTCAGTTCTAGTTCAGTTCTAGTTCAGTTCTAGTTCAGTTCTAGTTCAGTTCTAGTTCAGTTCTAGTTCAGTTCTAGTTCAGTTCTAGTTCAGTTCTAGTTCAGTTCTAGTTCAGTTCTAGTTCAGTTCTAGTTCAGTTCTAGTTCAGTTCTAGTACAATTTAGTTCTAGTTCAGTTCTAGTTCAGTTCTAGTTCAGTTCTAGTTCAGTTCTAGTTCAGTTCTAGTTCAGTTCTAGTTCAGTTCTAGTTCAGTTCTAGTTCTGTTCTAGTTCTGTTCTAGTTCTGTTCTGTTCTAGTTCAGTTATAGTTCTGTTCTAATTCTGTTCTAGTTCTGTTCTATTTTAGTTCTAGTTCTGTTCTATTTTAGTTCTGTTCTAATTTTGTTGTAGGTTGCAACTCACCTTCACCAAAAATAAAAGGATTTTGTAAAATCAATATTTTCATAAAAAGAACATACCTGGAAATAAAAAAAAATTCTATTAACAAAATGGTTCGCAATTAAAATATGTAGTAAAAAAATATATTAATTTTACACATATTTTTTAATATAAAATAAAAAAAAATGAATAGAAGTAAAAGCAATAAAAAGTTTGTTGAACGAACTACAATAATTAAAAAATGGAACTAAAAGAAAAAAATTACAATAGACTGGACTACAGGCTATACTATAGCCTAGAATATAGTTCAGACTATAAGCTAGGTTATAGTTCTGAATATAGAATAGATTACAGTCAAATCTATAACCTAGTCTAACGTCTTCACTCTATTCGTGTAGCGTATAAAAACAGAACAACATTTAACATTTAATGAGTGAAATACACACACACACACATTTATGTTTGTATGTATGTATATGAAAAAACTACATTTTACATACAAAACGAACATAAGAAAAATACTTTGCTGAATAGTATGAATAAAAAATATACTAAAATAATTTACAAAAAATTATACCATGTATCTAGATATGAATGTGTGAAAGTTCATGTATTTTAGTGATATAATTTTAATTAAATATATTTATGTGAGCAAAAGCAGAAACAAAATGAATATAAAAATAATTAAAATACTAAAAAAATACAGAAAAGCAAAATAAAAATATGAAGTAAGTTAAAATAACCGGAAATATGACAACGGTAACAGCAATGAAAGCAGAGCCACCGCCAGCGATGACAGTACGCTGCTGTGGTGACTGCAAACAAAAAGAAACTGGCTAAAGAAACAACCAAAAACATTTAGCATTTTCAAACAAAAAACAAGTTATCATTAACGAAATAAATACGACCAAATATAATAAAAATAAAAAAATAATAGCAACAGAAATTTAAGCTGCAATAAAAATTTATAGAAGCGTTAACTGAACGAACAGAAAAGTATCTTATAAAAATTTGTATTTCTACTGAGATACTTATATATTTGATGCACTTAAGATGTACTGTAGACATACTCTAGGCATACTCCAGACGTACATACTCTACACTTACTCTAAATGTACTTCAGATGTACAATACATCTATAGTATGATGTATTCTAGATGTGCTCTAGACATACATTGTAAAATTTCTAAGATTATTTTCGACACATTTAAACTTTTTTTATGGTGTTGTCTTGATGTACTTAGATCAATGCAGACCATTGAATGACGTCTATAGCAGTATAAACGCCTCCAAATTTACACTACACTCAAAATCAATCCCAACTTAATTGATCATTAGTCCCGCTATAGTAGTGTTATGTAAGTACGGTTAACAGGGTCTAAAAGTTTTTCAAAGAAAAATGGGTACTTATAAAATATATTATTTAATCTAAGTAATACCAGGGGCATAAGTGAATGTTAGCATTTTATTAGCTTCTAGAGAGCAATGTGACCAACACTCTGCCTGACTAGGCTACAGTCACGTCTGTAGCTTAGTCCATATTAATTTCTATATTTCTATACTAGACTGTAGTCTAGTCTATAGTGTAGTCTATAGTCTAGTCTATAGTCTAGTCTATAGTCTAGTCTATAGTCTAGTCTATAGTCTAGTCTATAGTCTAGTCTATAGTCTAGTCTATAGTCTAGTCTATAGTCTAGTCTATAGTCTAGTCTATAGTCTAGTCTATAGTCTAGTCTATAGTCTAGTCTATAGTCTAATCTATAGTCTAGTCTATAGTCTAGTCTATAGTCTAGTCTATAGTCTAGTCTATAGTCTAGTCTATAGTCTAGTCTATAGTCTAGTCTATAGTCTAGTCTATAGTCTAGTCTATAGTCTAGTCTATAGTCTAGTCTATAGTCTAGTCTATAGTCTATAGTCTAGTCTATAGTCTAGTCTATAGTCTAGTCTATAGTCTAGTCTATAGTCTAGTCTATAGTCTAGTCTATAGTCTAGTCTATAGTCTAGTCTATAGTCTAGTCTATAGTCTAGTCTATAGTCTAGTCTATAGTCTAGTCTATAGTCTAGTCTATAGTCTAGTCTATAGTCTAGTCTATAGTCTAGTCTATAGCTAGTCTATAGTCTAGTCTATAGTCTAGTCTATAGTCTAGTCTATAGTATAGTCTATAGTCTAGTCTATAGTCTAGTCTATAGTCTAGTCTATAGTCTAGTCTATAGTCTAAGTCTATAGTCTAGTCTATAGTCTAGTCTATAGTCTAGTCTATAGTCTAGTCTATAGTCTAGTCTATAGTCTAGTCTATAGTCTAGTCTATAGTCTAGTCTATAGGTCTAGTTCTATAGTCTAGTCTATAGTCTAGTCTATAGTCTAGTCTTATAGTCTAGTCTATAGTCTAGTCTATAGTCTAGTCTATAGTCAGTCTATAGTCTAGTCTATAGTCTAGTCTATAAGGCTAGTCTATAGTTAGTCTATAGTCTGTCTATAGTCAGTCTATAGTCTATAGTCTATAGTCTAGTCTATAGTCTAGTCTATAGTCTAGTCTATAGTCTAGTTCTATAGTCTAGTCATAGTCTAGTCTATAGTCTAGTCTATAGTCTAGTCTATAGTCTAGTCTATATGTCTAGTCTATAGTCTAGTCTATAGTCTAGTCTATAGTCTAGTCTATAGTCTAGTCTATAGTCTAGTCTATAGTCTAGTCTATAGTCTAGTCTATAGTCTAGTCTATAGTCTAGTCTATAGTCTAGTCTATAGTCTAGTATAGTCTAGTCTATAGTCTAGTCTATAGTCTAGTCTATAGTCTAGTCTATAGTCTGTCTAGTCTATAGTCTAGTCTATAGTCTAGTCTATAGTCTAGTCTATAGTCTAGTCTATAGTCTAGTCTATAGTCTAGTCTATAGTCTAGTCTATAGTCTAGTCTATAGTCTAGTCTATAGTCTAGTCTATAGTCTAGTCTATAGTCTCGTCTATAGTCTAGTCTATAGTCTAGTCTATAGTCTAGTCTATAGTCTAGTCTATAGTCTAGTCTATAGTCTAGTCTATAGTCTAGTCTATAGTCTAGTCTATAGTCTAGTCTATAGTCTAGTCTATAGTCTAGTCTATAGTCTAGTCTATAGTCTAGTTATAGTCTAGTCTATAGTCTAGTCTATAGTCTAGTCTATAGTCTAGTCTATAGTCTAGTCTATAGTCTAGTCTATAGTCTAGTCATAGTCTAGTCTATAGTCTAGTCTATAGTCTAGTCTATAGTCTAGTCTATAGTCTAGTCTATAGTCTAGTCTATATGTCTAGTCTATAGTCTAGTCTATAGTCTAGTCTATAGTCTAGTCTATAGTCTAGTCTATAGTCTAGTCTATAGTCTAGTCATAGTCTAGTCTATAGTCTAGTCTATAGTCTAGTCTATAGTCTAGTCTATAGTCTAGTCTATAGTCTAGTCTATAGTCTAGTCTATAGTCTAGTCTATAGTCTAGTCTATAGTCTAGTCTATAGTCTAGTCTATAGTCTAGTCTATAGTCTAGTCTATAGTCTAGTCTATATGTCTAGTCTATAGTCTAGTCTATAGTCTAGTCTATAGTCTAGTCTATAGTCTAGTCCTAAGTCTAGTCTATAGTCTAGTCTATAGTCTAGTCTATAGTCTAGTCTATAGTCTAGTCTATAGATCTAGACTATAGTCACTAGTACTATAGTCTAGTCTATAGTCTAGTCTATAGTCTAGTCTATAGTCTAGTCTATAGTCTAGTCTATAGGGTCTAGTCTATAGTCTAGTCTATAGTCCTAGTCTATAGTCCTCGTCTATAGTCTAGTCTATAGTCGAGTCTATAGTCTAGTCTAGAGTCCTAGTCTATAGTCTAGTCTATAGTCTAGTCTATAGCTAGCTATAGTCCCCCCCCCCCCCCCCCCCCCTATAGTCTAGTCTATAGTCTAGTCTATAGTCTAGTCTATAGTCTAGTCTATAGTCTAGTCTATAGTCTAGTCTATAGTCTAGTCAATAGTCTAGTCTATAGTCCTAGTCTATAGTCTAGTCTATAGTCTAGTCAATAGTCTGGTCTATAGTCTAGTCTATAGTCTAGTCTATAGTCTAATCTATAGTCTAATCTATAGTCTAATCTATAGTCTAGTCTATAGTCTAGTCTATAGTCTAGTCTATAGTCCAGTCTATAGTCTAGTCTATAGTCTAGTCTATAGTCTAGTCTATAGTCTAGTCTATAGTCTAGTCTATAGTCTAGTCTATAGTCTAGTCTATAGTCTAGTCTATAGTCTAGTCTATAGTCTAGTCTATAGTCTAGTCTATAGTCTAGTCTACAGTCTAGTCTATAGTCTAGTCTATAGTCTAGTCTATAGTCTAGTCTATAGTGTAGTCTATAGTCTAGTCTATAGTCTAGTCTTCACTCCAGTGATAATAGTCTGTAGTCATAATCAAATTATCGACAAGTTGGAAATGTTATTTAGATCATTTTCATGTTATCGACAACTTTATCTCTTTAATCTAGTTGGTCTCGTTATGTTTTTAGTTAATGCCAGCTGTAAAACGTCTTCAGCTTTAACTTTAAACTAACAAAAACGACTTTTAAAACAGTTTATCATGTCAGTTGGCAGTGGTTGCTATTGTTGTAGTTTTTGTTTCTTTTGTTGTAGTATTTAACACATGGGGTATTTTGGAGTCTGAAATTATGTATGAATGAATTTGAAACGTGGTTGCAGCAGTCGCCTCAAGAGGAGATTAAATATTTTTGTAAGTTTTTGTTTTTGTAGTTTTTATTTGTGGTTTAAAATTCAGTAAACGACCTTGCAAAAGTTTGTTTAGCTTTTTATTATTTTTCTTCGTTTTTGTTGTTTTCTCACTTGCATTTTATATGTAAAGAGATTTATATTTTTTGAATTGGCTTATAGTAACGTTTTTTCACTGTTGTTGTTGTTGTAGTTTTAGATCACTTTATTTTTATTTCCACATAATCTTTTACGTTTAATTTGTTTTTTTTTTTTTTTTTTTTTTTTGTACATCTCTGAATTTTCAAAGAAGCTAAACTCATAGTTTGAAAAACGTTTGCTGCTTTACTGGCCTGGTTGGTTGTTTAGATGGTTCGTTGAATGGTTGGTTGCAATTGTAGATGCCTCTGGGAATTTTTGTTATTTAAACAGTTTCTTCACTCTTTTTTGTTCATATTTTCTTATGAATATATTTTGGAGCAGGAAAATGTTTTAACAACACTTGTGAAATAAAACAAAAAATTGAGTTGTTAATAGTTTTGTTTCTATGTTGTGCAAAAAACGAAAAAATAAAAAAATACTTTATTAACAGCAACTATTACTCTTACTAAAATAGGGTTATTTTTCAAAATTAATGATGTTTGAATATCATTTATTATAAGTTTTTTTTGTAGCTTCTTTTTATGGCAACTTTTTCATTTCTGTTCCATTGGTCTCGTGTTTTAAATGTCTTCTTCACAAATTATTTCATCAAGAAAATGAAAGTTTTTTCGTTTTTATTTAATGCTTTCACTTTTTTTAATGAATTTTTATCATAATTTTGTTTCTTATTTTGTTTTGTAAATTCTGTTCATTACTCTTTTTGTTACAGTTGTTTTATGAAATTGTATTTCAGACGTATTTTTTCAACTCATTATAAAGTTTTTCTCTTTAATAAGTCTTCTAATAAATTTGCTTTACTTTATATAATAATGAAGAATTTTCATTATAATTAAGACAAATTAATGAAAAGAAAAAAAAAATTTATTATCTCATGCACTGCTACTAACTGGTCATTAGAAAAGGGTCAGTGATAATCAGTGACAATTTCGTCATTATTAAAAATTTTTAAAAATCTTAAAATTTCTTTAGAAACTTTTTTATTTGCTCTGGAAAGCTTTCTTTAAAAAAGTTAAGTCTTCTATAGCAAGTGAAGCTTTGTTTTAAAACCATAAACTAGGCTATAGGCTAGACTATAGACCAAACTATAGTCTAGAATATAGACTAGACTAGTCTATACTAGACTATAGACTAGACTATAGACTGGACTATAGACTAGACTATAGACTACACTATAGACTAGACTGTAAACATTACAAACTAGACTATAGACTAGACGAGACTAGACTAAAGACTAGACTATAGACTAGACTATAGACTAGATTATAGACTAGACTATAGACTAGACTATAATCTAGACTATAATCTAGACTATAATCTAGACTATAATCTAGAGTATAGACTAGACTATAGACTAGACTATAAACTAGACTATAGACTATAGACTAGACTATAGACTAGACTATAAACTAGACTATAGACTATAGACTAGACTATAGACTCGACTATAGACTAGACTATAGACTAGACAATAGACCAGACTATAGACTAAACTATAGACTAGACTATAGACTAGACTATAAACTAGACTATAGACCCGACTATAGACTAGACTATAGACTAGACTATAGACCAGACTATAGACCAGACTGTAGACTAGACTATAGACTAGACTATAGACTAGACTATAGACTAGACTATAGACTAGACTATAGACTAGACTAGACTAGACTAGACTATAGACTAGACTTTAGACTAGACTATAGACTAGACTTTAGACTAGACTATAGACTAACTAGACTAGACAATAGACTAGACTATAGACTAGACTATAGACTAGACTATAGACTAGACTAGACTATAGACTAGACTATAGACTAGACTATAGACTAGACTATAGACTAGACTATAGACTAGACTATAGACTAGACTATAGACTAGACTATAGACTAGACTATAGACTAGGCTAGACTATAGACTAGACTATAGACTAGACTATAGACTAACTAGACTAGACTATAGACTAGACTATAGACTAGACTATAGACTAGGCTTTAGACTAGACTATAGACTAGACTATAGACTAGACTATAGACTAGACTATAGACTAGACTATAGACTAGACTATAGACTAGACTATAGACTAAACTATAGACTAGACTATAGACTAGACTATAGACTAGACTATAGACTAGACTATAGACTAGACTATAGACTAGACTATAGACTAGACTATAGACTAGACTATAGACTAGACTATAGACTAGACTATAGACTAGACTATAACTAGACTATAGACTATAGACTAGACTATAGACTAGACTATAACTAGACTATAGACTATAGACTAGACTATAGACTCGACTAGACTAGACTATAGACTAGACAATAGACCAGACTATAGACTAAACTATAGACTAGACTATAGACTAGACTATAAACTAGACTATAGACCCGACTATAGACTAGACTATAGACTAGACTATAGACCAGACTATAGACCAGACTGTAGACTAGACTATAGACTAGACTATAGACTAGACTATAGACTAGACTATAGACTAGACTATAGACTAGACTATAGACTAGACTTTAGACTAGACTATAGACTAGACTTTAGACTAGACTATAGACTAGACTTTAGACTAGACTATAGACTAAACTATAGACTAGACAATAGACCAGACTATAGACTAGACTATAGACTAGACTATAGACTAGACTATAGACTAGACTATAGACTAGACTATAGACTAGACTATAGACTAGACTATAGACTAGACTATAGACTAGACTATAGACTAGGCTATAGACTATAGACTAGACTATAGACTAGACTATAGACTAGACTATAGACTAGACTATAGACTAGACTATAGACTAGACTATAGACTAGACTATAGACTAGACTATAGACTAGACTATAGACTAGACTATAGACTAGACTATAGACTAGACTATAGACTAGACTATAGACTAGACTATAGACTAGACTATAGACTAGACTATAGACTAGACTATAGACTAGACTATAGACTAGACTATAGACTAGACTATAGACTAGACTATAGACTAGACTATAGACTAGACTATAGACTAGACTATAGACTAGACTATAGACTAGACTATAGACTAGACTATAGACTAACTATAGACTAGACTATAGACTAGACTATAGACTAGACTATAGACTAGACTATAGACTAGACTATAGACTAGACTATAGACTAGACTATAGACTAGACTATAGACTAGACTATAGACAGACTATAGACTAGACTATAGACTAGACTATAGACTAGACTATAGACTAGACTATAGACTAGACTATAGACTAGACTATAGACTAGACTATAGACTAGACTATAGACTAGACTATAGACTAGACTATAGACTAGACTATAGACTAGACTATAGACTAGACTATAGACTAGACTATAGACTAGACTATAGACTAGACTATAGACTAGACTATAGACTAGACTATAGACTAGACTATAGACTAGACTATAGACTAGACTACTATAGACTATAGACTAGACTATAGACTAGACTATAGACTAGACTATAGACTAGACTATAGACTAGACTATAGACTAGACTATAGACTAGACTATAGACTAGACTATAGACTAGACTATAGACTAGACTATAGACTAGACTATAGACTAGACTATAGACTAGACTATAGACTAGACTATAGACTAGACTATAGACTAGACTATAGACTAGACTATAGACTAGACTATAGACTAGACTATAGACTAGACTATAGACTAGACTATAGACTAGACTATAGACTAGACTATAGACTAGACTATAGACTAGACTATAGACTAGACTATAGACTAGACTATAGACTAGACTATAGACTAGACTATAGACTAGACTATAGACTAGACTATAGACTAGACTATAGACTAGACTATAGACTAGACTATAGACTAGACTATAGACTAGACTATAGACTAGACTATAGACTAGACTATAGACTAGACTATAGACTAGACTATAGACTAGACTATAGACTAGACTATAGACTAGACTATAGACTAGACTATAGACTAGATATAGACTAGACTATAGACTAGACTATAGACTAGACTATAGACTAGACTATAGACTAGACTATAGACTAGACTATAGACTAGACTATAGACTAGACTATAGACTAGACTATAGACTAGACTATAGACTAGACTATAGACTAGACTATAGACTAGACTATAGACTAGACTATAGACTAGACTATAGACTAGACTATAGACTAGACTATAGACTAGACTATAGACTAGACTATAGACTAGACTATAGACTAGACTATAGACTAGACTATAGACTAGACTATAGACTTGACTATAGACTAGACTATAGACTAGACTATAGACTAGACTATAGACTAGACTATAGACTAGACTATAGACTAGACTATAGACTAGACTATAGACTAGACTATAGACTAGACTATAGACTAGACTATAGACTAGACTATAGACTAGACTATAGACTAGACTATAGACTAGACTATAGACTAGACTATAGACTAGAATATAGACTAGACTATAGACTAGACTATAGACTAGACTATAGACTAGACTATAGACTAGACTATAGACTAGACTATAGACTAGACTATAGACTAGACTATAGACTAGACTATAGACTAGACTATAGACTAGACTATAGACTAGACTATAGACTAGACTATAGACTAGACTATAGACTAGACTATAGACTAGACTATAGACTAGACTATAGACTAGACTATAGACTAGACTATAGACTAGACTATAGACTAGACTATAGACTAGACTATAGACTAGACTATAGACTAGACTATAGACTAGACTATAGACTAGACTATAGACTAGACTATAGACTAGACTATAGACTAGACTATAGACTAGACTATAGACTAGACTATAGACTAGACTATAGACTAGACTATAGACTAGACTATAGACTAGACTATAGACTAGATTATAGACTAGACTAGATTATAGACTAGACTAAAGACTAGACTATAGACTAGACTATAGACTAGACTATAGACTAGACTATAGACTAGACTATAGACTAGACTATAGACTAGTCTATATAATATACTTTAGAGAAGACTATAGACTATAAACTATACTATGGACTCGGCAATAAGCTAGACTATAGACTGCACTATAGTCCAGATTCTTTATTTTTTTATTTTACACTTAGTGTGCAAAGTATACTAATGTAGGTCGTTGAAATCAACTTGTTATTAAATATTTACTTCGTTATTAATTTGGCTCATTATCTGCATGTATTATCATACAATGTTTGACTATAACTTTCATTACAAAAATCAATTATTTCCAATTTATTTATAAGCATCACTTAAATGCAAATCATGATTTTATATTCACACTTTTTACTACTTAAACAAAATAGCTAATTTGAACTAATTTCATATTTATTATCATTTGCATATTTTGCTTTCAATTCAAACACTTGAAACTTTACTTACAATTAAGAGTGAAACACACACAAAAAAAAACTATAATATTAAAAAGTAAAAAAAAAATTAACACAAGTTAAAGAAAATTAAAATCAAATTTGTAATTTCTTCAATTTATTATTATTATTTTTGTTGTTGTGTTTTATTTTTTAAATTAACCTTTGAAGACTTTGTGTTTTTTTTTAAATTATACACTTTGTACATGATTAAAAAGTAACAGTGAATGAATGACAAGATTGTGATGAAAAATTGTAAAGTTAACGACACCTAGATCTGACCATTTCTTTATTATTAGAAAAAAAAAGTGTTGTAAAAAGTAATAGTTTTAAACGAGAGAATAATTATGGCTGGCAACATAATTTATGCAATATAGTTTTTTTTGGAGTAAATTTTTGTTGCTGTTTGTTTGCTTTATATCTGCTACTTTCATTATTTTCTACGAAAATGTCGATTTAAATGCTGTTAGAGTAAATAAAAAGTAAAAGTTTTTTGGGGGGTTTTAGAAACAAAAGCACTTAAAATAAAGTACTAGAATCTAAATGGGAATGAATTTGAAATGAAGAAGATGTAAATTTATTTTTGTAATATGATTAATTTAGTGAAAAAAGCTTATAAAGAAACTTTATAAAAAAGCTTTTAAAATAAGTTTTTCTTAAATTTAGAAATAAAATTCTTTGAAAAAGCTTTTTAGAAAACTTTTATAAAAAAGCTTCTTAAGAAACTTTTATGAAAAAGCTTTCTAAAGTGTTTTTATGGGAAAGATTTATGAAGAAAATTCTGTAAAAAAATTTCCAAAAGCTGTGACAATTTCTTTTATGAAAAATTTCTTAAAGAAACTTTAATGAAAAAGCTTTCTAAAAATTTGTTTATGGAAAGGTTTCAAAAGAAAATTCTGCAATAAAAAAATTTTTTCCAAAAAAATCTAACAATTTATTTCATAAAAAAATGTCGTAAAGAAACTTTTATGAAAAAGCTTCCCAAGGAATTTTGCACGGGAAGGTAATACGTTTTTAAAAAGTTTTGTTGCAATGCTTTAAAAAAATCTTATTCCATAATGTGTACTTGAACAAAATTAATATTATTTTTAAAGAAGAATAAGTTTTAAAGAAGCTTTTACGAAAAAAAGCTTGTAAAGAAAGTTTTATAAAAAAGCTTTTCAAAAAATTTTTTCCAAAACAAGAAACCTTTTATAAAAAAGCTTTTAGAAGAAATTTCTTCCAAAACAAATTTAGAAATAAAATTCTATGATAAAGCTTCTTAAAACAAATTTTATGAAAACAGCTTTTTAAAGAAACTTTTCTGAAAAGTCTTCTTAATGAAACTTTTCTGAAAAAGCTTTCTAAAGAATCTTTTATGGGAAAGGTTTATGAAGAAAACTCTAAAAAAAAAGCTTTCTAAAGAATTTTGTATGGGAAAGCTTTATTAAGAAAATTTAGTAGCCTTTATAAAGAATCATATTTAGCATTACTTTATAATGCTTTTTCATAGAAGATCGATTCTTTGAAAAAGCTTTTTAGAAAACTTTTATGAAAAAGCTTCTTAATAAAACTTTTATGAAAAAGCTTTCTAAAGTGTTTTTATGGGAAAGGTTTATGAAGAAAACTCTAAAAAAAGCTTTCTAAAGAATTTTGTATGGGAAAGCTTTATTAAGAAAATTCAGTAGCCTTTATAAAGAATCATATTTAGCATTACTTTATAATGGCTTTTCATAGAAGATCGATTCAAAAGAAAGCTTGTACAAGACTTTTATGAAAAGTCTTCTTAATGAAACTTTTATGAAAAAGCTTTCTAAAGAATCTTTTATGGGAAATGTTTATGAAGAAAACTCTGTGAAATGAAAAGCTATTCAAAAACTCTAAAAAAAAAAGCTTTCTAAAGAATTTTGTATGGGAAAGCTTTATTAAGAAAATTCAGTTGCCTGAATCAGAATCATATTTAACATTTCTTTAAAATGCTATTTCATAGAAGATCGATTCAAAAGAAAGCTTATAAAAGCTTTTTTAGAAATTTCTTCAAAAAGAAATATACCTAGAAATTTCTTTAGAAAGTTGCTTTGTGAAAGCTTCTTAAAAATATTATAAAGTTTATATGGAAAGCATTTTCAAAAAATTATATTACTTTACCATGTATATGTAATGAAGTGTAGGGTAACATATTTGTTTTTTATTCCAATATTTAGAACTAGAACTATGAATTATATATAAACTATTTGGGGTTAATGGAGCCAAACAAATATCAATGTCTAAAAGCTTTTGCACTTTAACAAGTGACATCATTCACTCATAGTTTTTTTCACTCAAATACAATTCTCTACATATTTTTTTATAAATGTTAAAGCTACTGTAGATAAATAAAAATAATTAAATTTTATATTTATTTGCCTCAACACATCACTAAACGACAAGTGATGCCACAGAGACGAGGCGCTAGCTGTTGAGTGTGTATTTAAAATGTCAGACAAAAGTCAGTTTGTCATAAAATTAAAAATTATTACAAAACTATAATATACATAATTTAAAAATTTCACTGTTCATTAATAAATACAAAAAATATACATATATAATTAAATAAGGAAAGAAGCAATTAATCGCTGTCAAATGAAATAACCCAGCAAAAAATCTAACTATTACAAAAAATAAAGCAATTAATCTGGATTCAAAAGGATACTTTTAAAAAAACTTTAATTATTGTAAAATAATTTACCTAAAATTAAAATATTTTAACTTAAACTTATAAATTTTTCATTATTAGATTCTTAAAGCTTTGCTGGGTTATGTTTATATACATTTATTTAAAAAGAATTTACCATTGTAATTAATTATTATATTTTTCTGGATGACTATGTATTGTACAATCAAATTAAATCATTTATTTTGAACTACATTTGCACATTTCAATAAATTAATTTGAAAAACTTTTTCCTATTACATTAAACCTCATATGAAAAAAGAAAACTATTGAAAAAGTTCGGAAACACACAAATTATTGTCGATAATCATGATAAAATAGTTGTAATTATAATTATTTAGTTAAGTGAAACATGCAAAATTTCATGCTTAATTAAATATCATTTAATTGTATATGCAAATAAAAAGCTTCCATAGAAAAAGTACGGCATCAATGCAAAATATAACTAGTCAATGCTTAACTAGAATCTCATACTATATCTAGTCTATAGTCTAGACTAAAATCTAGTTTATAGTTTATAGACTAGACAATAGACTAGATTATAGTTTAGTCTATAGTTTAGTCTATAGTCTAGTCTATAGTTCCTAGTCTATAGTATAGTCTATAGTCTAGTCTATAGTCTAGTCTATAGGTCTAGTCTATAGTCTAGTCTATAGTCTAGTCTATAGTCTAGTCTATAGTCTAGTCTATAGTCTAGTCTATAGTCTAGTCTATAGTCTAGTCTATAGTCTAGTCCTACAGTCTAGTCTATAGTCTAGTCTATAGTCTAGTCTATAGTCTAGTCTATAGTCTAGTCTATAGTCTAGTCTATAGTCTAGTCTATAGTCTATATAGTCTAGTCTATAGTCTAGTCTATAGTCTAGTCTATAGTCTAGTCTATAGTCTAGTCTATAGTCTAGTCTATAGTCTAGTCTATAGTCTAGTCTATAGTCTAGTCTATAGTAGTCTATAGTCTAGCTATAGTCTAGTCTATAGTCTAGTCTATAGTCTAGTCTATAGTCTAGTCTATAGTCTAGTCTATAGTCTAGTCTATAGTCTAGTCTATAGTCTAGTCTATAGTCTAGTCTATAGTCTAGTCTATAGTCTAGTCTATAGTCTAGTCTATAGTCTAGTCTATAGTCTAGTCTATAGTTAGTCTATATAGTCTAGTCTATAGTCTAGTCTATAGTCTAGTCTATAGTCTAGTCTATAGTCTAGTCTATAGTATAGTCTAGTCTATAGTCTAGTCTATAGTCTAGTCTATAGTCTAGTCTATAGTCTAGTCTATAGTCTAGTCTAGTCTATAGTCTAGTCTATAGTTAGTCTAGTCTATAGTCTAGTCTATAGTATAGTCTATAGTCTAGTCTATAGTCTAGTCTATAGTCTCTATAGTCTAGTCTATAGTCTAGTCTATAGTCTAGTCTATAGTCTAGTCTATAGTCTAGTCTATAGTCTAGTCTATAGTCTAGTCTATAGTCTAGTCTATAGTCTAGTCTATAGTCTAGTATAGTCTAGTCTATAGTCTAGTCTATAGTCTAGTCTATAGTCTAGTCTATAGTCTAGTCTATAGTCTAGTCTATAGTCTAGTCTATAGTCTAGTCTATAGTCTAGTCTATAGTATAGTATAGTCTATAGTCTAGTCTATAGTCTAGTCTATAGTCTAGTCTATAGTCTAGTCTATAGTCTAGTCTATAGTCTAGTCTATAGTCTAGTCTATAGTCTAGTCTATAGTCTAGTCTATAGTCTAGTCTATAGTCTAGTCTATAGTCTAGTCTATAGTCTAGTCTATAGTCTAGTCTATAGTCTAGTCTATAGTCTAGTCTATAGTCTAGTCTATAGTCTAGTCTATAGTCTAGTCTATAGTCTAGTCTATAGTCTAGTCTATAGCCTAGTCTATAGTCTAGTCTATAGTCTAGTCTATAGTCTAGTCTATAGTCTAGTCTATAGTCTAGTCTATAGTCTAGTCTATAGTCTAGTCTATAGTCTAGTCTATAGTCTAGTCTATAGTCTAGTCTATAGTCTAGTCTATAGTCTAGTCTATAGTCTAGTCTATAGTCTAGTCTATAGTCTAGTCTATAGTCTAGTCTATAGTCTAGTCTATAGTCTAGTCTATAGTCTAGTCTATAGTCTAGTCTATAGTCTAGTCTATAGTCTAGTCTATAGTCTAGTCTATAGTCTAGTCTATAGTCTAGTCTATAGTCTAGTCTATAGTCTAGTCTATAGTCTAGTCTATAGTCTAGTCTATAGTCTAGTCTATAGTCTAGTCGATAGTCTAGTCTAGTCTATAGTCTAGTCTATAGTCTAGTCTATAGTCTAGTCTATAGTCTAGTCTATAGTCTAGTCTATAGTCTAGTCTATAGTCTAGTCTATAGTCTAGTCTATAGTCTAGTCTATAGTCTAGTCTATAGTCTAGTCTATAGTCTAGTCTATAGTCTAGTCTATAGTCTAGTCTATAGTCTAGTCTATAGTCTAGTCTATAGTCTAGTCTATAGTCTAGTCTATAGTCTAGTCTATAGTCTAGTCTATAGTCTAGTCTATAGTCTAGTCTATAGTCTAGTCTATAGTCTAGTCTATAGTCTAGTCTATAGTCTAGTCTATAGTCTAGTCTATAGTCTAGTCTATAGTCTAGTCTATAGTCTAGTCTATAGTCTAGTCTATAGTCTAGTCTATAGTCTAGTCTATAGTCTAGTCTATAGTCTAGTCTATAGTCTAGTCTATAGTCTAGTCTATAGTCTAGTCTATAGTCTAGTCTATAGTCTAGTCTATAGTCTAGTCTATAGTCTAGTCTATAGTCTAGTCTATAGTCTAGTCTATAGTCTAGTCTATAGTCTAGTCTATAGTCTAGTCTATAGTCTAGTCTATAGTCTAGTCTATAGTCTAGTCTATAGTCTAGTCTATAGTCTAGTCTATAGTCTAGTCTATAGTCTAGTCTATAGTCTAGTCTAGTCTATAGTCTAGTCTAGTCTATAGTCTAGTCTATAGTCTAGTCTATAGTCTAGTCTATAGTCTAGTCTAGTCTAGTCTATAGTCTAGTCTATAGTCTAGTCTATAGTCTAGTCTATAGTCTAGTCTATAGTCTAGTCTATAGTCTAGTCTATAGTCTAGTCTATAGTCTAGTCTATAGTCTAGTCTATAGTCTAGTCTATAGTCTAGTCTATAGTCTAGTCTATAGTCTAGTCTATAGTCTAGTCTATAGTCTAGTCTATAGTCTAGTCTATAGTCTAGTCTATAGTCTAGTCTATAGTCTAGTCTATAGTCTAGTCTATAGTCTAGTCTATAGTCTAGTCTATAGTCTAGTCTATAGTCTAGTCTATAGTCTAGTCTATAGTCTAGTCTATAGTCTAGTCTATAGTCTAGTCTATAGTCTAGTCTATAGTCTAGTCTATAGTCTAGTCTATAGTCTAGTCTATAGTCTAGTCTATAGTCTAGTCTATAGTCTAGCTATAGTCTAGTCTATAGTCTAGTCTATAGTCTAGTCTATAGTCTAGTCTATAGTCTAGTCTATAGTCTAGTCTATAGTCTAGTCTATAGTCTAGTCTATAGTCTAGTCTATAGTCTAGTCTATAGTCTAGTCTATAGTCTAGTCTATAGTCTAGTCTATAGTCTAGTCTATAGTCTAGTCTATAGTCTAGTCTATAGTCTAGTCTATAGTCTAGTCTATAGTCTAGTCTATAGTCTAGTCTATAGTCTAGTCTATAGTCTAGTCTATAGTCTAGTCTATAGTCTAGTCTATAGTCTAGTCTATAGTCTAGTCTATAGTCTAGTCTATAGTCTAGTCTATAGTCTAGTCTATAGTCTAGTCTATAGTCTAGTCTATAGTCTAGTCTATAGTCTAGTCTATAGTCTAGTCTATAGTCTAGTCTATAGTCTAGTCTATAGTCTAGTCTATAGTCTAGTCTATAGTCTAGTCTATAGTCTAGTCTATAGTCTAGTCTATAGTCTAGTCCATAGTCTAGTCTAATCTATAGTCTAGTCTAGTCTAGTCTATAGTCTAGTCTATAGTCTAGTCTAGTCTATAGTCTAGTCTATAGTCTAGTCTATAGTCTAGTCTATAGTCTAGTCTATAGTCTAGTCTATAGTCTAGTCTATAGTCTAGTCTATAGTCTAGTCTATAGTCTAGTCTATAGTCTAGTCTATAGTCTAGTCTATAGTCTAGTCTATAGTCTAGTCTATAGTCTAGTCTATAGTCTAGTCTATAGTCTAGTCTATAGTCTAGTCTATAGTCTAGTCTATAGTCTAGTCTATAGTCTAGTCTATAGTCTAGTCTATAGTCTAGTCTATAGTCTAGTCTATAGTCTAGTCTATAGTCTAGTCTATAGTCTAGTCTATAGTCTAGTCTATAGTCTAGTCTATAGTCTAGTCTATAGTCTAGTCTATAGTCTAGTCTATAGTCTAGTCTATAGTCTAGTCTATAGTCTAGTCTATAGTCTAGTCTATAGTCTAGTCTATAGTCTAGTCTATAGTCTAGTCTATAGTCTAGTCTATAGTCTAGTCTATAGTCTAGTATAGTCTAGTCTATAGTCTAGTCTATAGTCTAGTCTATAGTCTAGTCTATAGTCTAGTCTATAGTCTAGTCTATAGTCTAGTCTATAGTCTAGTCTATAGTCTAGTCTATAGTCTAGTCTATAGTCTAGTCTATAGTCTAGTCTATAGTCTAGTCTATAGTCTAGTCTATAGTCTAGTCTATAGTCTAGTCTATAGTCTAGTCTATAGTCTAGTCTATAGTCTAGTCTATAGTCTAGTCTATAGTCTAGTCTATAGTCTAGTCTATAGTCTAGTCTATAGTCTAGTCTATAGTCTAGTATATAGTCTAGTTTATAGTCTAGTCTATAGTCTAGTCTATAGTCTAGTCTATAGTCTAGTCTATAGTCTAGTCTATAGTCTAGTCTATAGTCTAGTCTATAGTCTAGTCTATAGTCTAGACTATAGTCTAGTCTATAGTCTAGTCTATAGTCTAGTCTATAGTCTAGTCTATAGTCTAGTCTATAGTCTAGTCTATAGTCTAGTCTATAGTCTAGTCTATAGTCTAGTCTATAGTCTAGTCTATAGTCTAGTCTATAGTCTAGTCTATAGTCTAGTCTATAGTCTAGTCTATAGTCTAGTTTATAGTCTAGTCTATAGTCTAGTCTATAGTCTAGTCTATAGTCTAGTCTATAGTCTAGTATATAGTCTAGTTTATAGTCTAGTCTATAGTCTAGTCTATAGTCTAGTCTATAGTCTAGTCTATAGTCTAGTCTATAGTCTAGTCTATAGTCTAGTCTATAGTCTAGACTATAGTCTAGTCTATAGTCTAGTCTATAGTCTAGTCTATAGTCTAGTCTATAGTCTAGTCTATAGTCTAGTCTATAGTCTAGTCTATAGTCTAGTCTATAGTCTAGTCTATAGTCTAGTCTATAGTCTAGTCTATAGTCTAGTCTATAGTCTAGTCTATAGTCTAGTCTATAGTCTAGTCTATAGTCTAGTCTATAGTCTAGTCTATAGTCTAGTCTATAGTCTAGTCTATAGTCTAGTCTATAGTCTAGTCTATAGTCTAGTCTATAGTCTAGTCTATAGTCTAGTCTATAGTCTAGTCTATAGTCTAGTCTATAGTCTAGTCTATAGTCTAGTCTATAGTCTAGTCTATAGTCTAGTCTATAGTCTAGTCTATAGTCTAGTCTATAGTCTAGTCTATAGTCTAGTCTATAGTCTAGTCTATAGTCTAGTCTATAGTCTAGTCTATAGTCTAGTCTATAGTCTAGTCTATAGTCTAGTCTATATAGTCTAGTCGTCTAGTCTATAGTCTAAGTTCTAGTTATCGTCTAGTCTATAGTCTAGTCTTTATAGTCTAGTCCTATAGTCTAGTCTATAGTTCTAGTTCATATAGTTCTAGTCTATAGTTCAGTTCTATAGTCTAGTCATAGTCTAGTCTATAGTCTAGTCTATAGTCTAGTCTATCGTCTAGTCTATAGGTTCTAGTCTATTAGTCTATGTCTATTCGTCTCGTCTATAGTCTAGTCTATAGTTAGTCTATAGTCTTAGTCTATAGTCTCGTCTATTAGTCTAGTTCTATCGGTCTTTTAGTCTATTAGTCTCTAGTCTAGTCTATAAGCTATGTCTATTAGTCTAGTCTTTAGTCTAGTTTATAGTCCTAGTCTATATAGTCTAGTTCAATTGTCTAGTCAATAATTCAACCAAAATCCCTTTTCAGAGACTTTTTCTTTTTAGCTTTTGTACTTTTCCTCTATTATTCAATATTCTCTTATGTATTGTTTATTAATTAGCCTATTTACCTCATAACCTTGCACATTTTCAGATTAAATCTCTGTGTAAGGTACTACCACTGGCATCCAGTTCAATTTAATTGAAATGATAATTATCATTATGATTTTAATACACATTACCCTTCTGGGCAAATCATCAATTTCATAGTATAGATTTGATTCACATATTCTTACCTGTAAGCAAAATAAGAAATTTTATTTGAGTGGCAATTAGAATAGTATTTTTATTGACTACTTAGAACTATAAATAAACAACAACTAGAAAAGTTAGTTTATTAAAAATCCAAAAACCAAATTACAATGTCACAGATTTGTTGTTATAACATAATGACTAGGTTTAAAGAATACTAGTAATAATAAAGAAACTTGACACAACTTTTATTCAAGTATCTAACTAATAAACAGCGTAACAAATTTCCAATAGTTCTTAGTTGCTTTATTGTTTTTGTTTTATTTCAAATTCTATAGTGTAATACTAATATTAAGTTCATTGGGTCAATGCACCTAAAGAGGTTTTTGAAACAAAACTACTTAAAACGAATTGGGTTTTTCTTTTTTTTTTACAACTACTCACAGAGACAGAATATTGAATATTTTTCTCTCGTTATTTGTAGTTTTAATCGAAAAATACAATCACACACACACACAATTTGAATGCAGAGAATGGAAATTGAGGGAAAAACAAAGTTCATGACAGTGATAAAAACACAATAGAGCGTAATAACAAAAAGAATCACTTACGTTTTGGGGAAATTGAAAATACTGAGAAAAATTTTTATACAAATTTCAAAAGTTAATTTCTGTTATAAGTGGATTTTGTAAGAATTTAAGACCAATAGGGATATTCAAGGATACTTTTCAGCATTAGCTTGATTTTGATAAGAAGGGCCTAATGGGGTCATGACTTATTTATTTACAGACTTCGTTATAAAAATAATTTTAAACAGATTTTAAAGGATTATTAACAACAGACATTTTGAAATCATGACATATAATTTGCTCTAGGCCTATTGGTACCCTTTAAACCCCATACTTAAGGGACCTTTATTTTGACTATTACAAATACACTTGCATAATACCCTCCCCAGGGTTTTTATTTCGAAAAAATTTCGCTTGAAAGGAAATTTTCTGACAAAGTCCCCCGATTTTGTTTTTACAGTGTACAGGTTTACCATTATATGTATGTAAATTTTTATGACAGTGATAGTTAAATGTAAAGAACGTATAAAATAATACTGCTTGCAGCATATGTTAGATTCGACATTAACATACTCGTAACAGTAATCAAACGTTATGTAACGGGTGTCACTTTTAGAGACGAAGATTTTCAAAGTTGAACCTTAGAGAATATTTATAAATCTTTTAGAATAAAAGTTAGAATATAGTAGGGGAGGTTATTATGGATTTTTGATGACATTTGTAATATTGGTCCTTTGAACATAACCATCGGACCAAAATCATTTTCCGAGTCCGTCTTTGTCCGTCCATCCATGTACATTTTGTAACTTATTTTGAAGATAATTAAATTTCATACGATATTCTTTGGCACCAAAGACAAAGTCTGTAGGAAATAGTAGAAATCGGTCAATTATTTCCTTAAGACCTCATATAACTGGAACTCCCGATTGGGGCTTTGAGGCTCTTAACTATGTTAAATGCATTAGAATCGGTACAACAAAGTTTTATATAAGTTTAAATGATACCGCCCATTTTCGTAAAAATCGGGCTTGATTGGACCCTAGCACTCATACAAAGTCGGCCCCATTGAAGGTCCCTAACTTATAAACATAAAGAAACAAAGAAACTTTCTATAAACATAAATCTCTTCACAAAACATTATAAGGATCGTGACTAATTTGAACCTAATCCCGGAATCAAATAGTGGATTCATATGCCTGAGACTAGACTCTAATAATAATAAAACACTTTTTGGAATAGGAATAGTTTATTGGCTGAAACTAATACACCGACGAATGCTGCAGGTTGATTAATAATTCAGAAATACGATCAGGAATAGAGCTATTTAAAATGGGTCAATAAAAAGCTGAGATATACCTAAATTTCAGACATATAGTATATGTATATCAAATGAAAGCTATTTCAAAGAACTGTTCAAGTCGATTCGTCAAATAGTCTTATCCAATATCCCTGTGCCTCTAAAAAGTAACACCCGTTATATATGGGTTTTAGTTAACCATACAATAAAACCAATACTAAAATCATCTCTCACACATACATACACCCACAAACACATCAATGCATGTCAGCAAGAAAAGTGAACAGGTTAAAATTTACATAATAAAATGTTACCGTTAACAAAAATTTTTGTTCTATTTTATTTTTTATACCAACTCATATACATCTGAATAAATCTAGTTTTCAATTTCTATTCCCAGTACAAAATTCAATCTCTTTTCGACTCACACACACACACCCATTGTGGGTGTAACAGCTCCCTGTTAGTACTTTAAAAATAATAAGTGAGAAGGTATAGGTGTTCATATCCAATCAACTAATACCCTAAATCAGTTTGAATTGGTTTTCGGACGAACTGCAAAATAAAAAATGAGCTCTATGACAGGATTTTTTCTTTCGATCGGAATAGAAAATCTCTATAAAACTAAAATTTTGATGTAATTACTGCAAAAATTGGGTTCCATTTCCAAGTATTACAAACCTTACAACCAACACCTAATACCACTATAATAAAGTAGGGCACATAACAACAACATCAATCCATGAATTACAACAACATCAATAAGATAACAATACTGTGGTGGTAATGATGCGACAATGATGTGATATTTTGTAATATTAACAACAACAAAAACACAACAATGTGTTGCAAACAATAACGATTGTAATAAAATTGTAACAAAATAAGAGGGGGAGGGGGAGGTTAGCAAGGCAGGTAGACAATGGAAATGGAAAAGAAAATCATAATAATAATGATAAAGGAAATGCTGTAGAGAAAAAAAGGTTGCAACAATTTGCGCCGCTCTTTTATAAAAAGATTGATTTTTGTCACTTCATTTGTAATGAAACGAAATCTAGGTTACAGACACCTAATAGGTGTATGTATTTGTTTTTGGTCCTTATAAAATACTAAAGTCATCGAGTCGAATACGTCTGTATGTTTACTAGGGTCAGAAATGCTAGGAGAATGTAATTTTCCACAAATATCTTCTTGCAAATTCACACCTTCTGAAATCAAATTACTTTCATTCCATTTTCTATTTTACGTTAGGAAATTCATTAAAGTTTACATCAGTAGTATTCTGCTGCAGAATTAATTCAATTGTAAAATGTTTTACTTCTCAGCTTTTCTATTACATAGTACTTATGGCCACTGTAGAGTAATCTCAATATACCAATGACTCATTCTATCTCTCGCATACATACATTATAGTAAAACAATAGAAAATGCTTTATAATGTAACCATATTTCTAAGTACGGAATACTGGAAGGAGTTTATGTATTTAAATTCAATTTCTGACTTTCAATGTTATCGTCTTCTAAAAGGAGTGAAAAGACACTCAGAGGAGTTGAGAAGTAAGGTAATACAATAAAAATGAAATCAGAAGTACCTGAGGAGAGAAAAATCGAAACGAATTTAGTGGAATTAATTAATTAACTAACTAACTAACTAACTAACTAACCTAACTAACTAACTAACTAACTAACTAACTAACTAACTAACTAACTAACTAACTAACTAACTAACTAACTAACTAACTAACTACTAACTACTAACTAACTAACTAACTAACTAACTAACTAACTAACTAACTACTAACTAACTAACTAACTAACTAACTAACTAACTAACTAACTAACTAACTAACTAACTAACTAACTAACTAACTAACTAACTAACTAACTAACTAACTAACTAACTAACTAACTAACTAACTAACTAACTAACTAACTAACTAACTAACTAACTAACTACTAACTAACTAACTAACTAACTAACTAACTAACTAACTAACTAACTAACTAACTAACTAACTAACTAACTAACTAACTAACTAACTAACTAACTAACTAACTAACTAACTAACTAACTAACTAACTAACTAACTAACTAACTAACTAACTAACTAACTAACTAACTAACTAACTAACTAACTAACTAACTAACTAACTAACTAACTAACTAACTAACTAACTAACTAACTAACTAACTACTAACTAACTAACTAACTAACTAACTAACTAACTAACTAACTAACTAACTAACTAACTAACTAACTAACTAACTAACTAACTAACTAACTAACTAACTAACTAACTAACTAACTAACTAACTAACTAACTAACTAACTAACTAACTAACTAACTAACTACTACTAACTAACTAACTAACTAACTAACTAACTAACTAACTAACTAACTAACTAACTAACTAACTAACTAACTAACTAACTAACTAACTAACTAACTAACTAACTAACTAACTAACTACTAACTAACTAACTAACTAACTAACTAACTAACTAACTAACTAACTAACTAACTAACTAACTAACTAACTAACTAACTAACTAACTAACTAACTACTAACTAACTAACTAACTAACTAACTAACTAACTAACTAACTAACTAACTAACTACTAACTAACTAACTAACTAACTAACTAACTAACTAACTAACTAACTAACTAACTAACTAACTAACTAACTACTAACTAACTAACTACTAACTAACTAACTAACTAACTAACTAACTAACTAACTAACTAACTAACTAACTAACTAACTAACTAACTAACTAACTAACTAACGAACTAACTAACTAACTACTAACTACTAACTAACTAACTAACTAACTAACTAACTAACTAACTACTAACTAACTAACTAACTAACTACTAACTAACTAACTAACTAACTAACTAACTAACTAACTAACTAACTAACTAACTAACTAACTAACTAACTACTAACTAACTAACTAACTAACTACTACTAACTACTAACTAACTAACTAACTAACTAACTAACTAACTAACTAACTACTAACTAACTAACTAACTAACTAACTAACTAACTAACTAACTAACTAACTAACTTTTTCAAACTTTTCAAGAATTGTCTGAATAAAAAATAATTTTTTCTAAAATTTTCTAAAGAAAATGGAAATTTTTTGACAATTTTGTAAAATAAGGAAATTTTTCCAAAAATGTGCTGAAAAAGGAAATTTTCCAAAAATTTTCTTTAAAAAAAGGAAATTTTCTTAAAAAAAAGGAAATTTTTCAAAAATTTTCTGAAGAAAAAAAAGGAAATCTTTGTCTATAGGAAAGAGAAATTTTCCGACATTTGCTAAAAAGAATACATTTTTCAAATATTTTTTAAAGGAAAAGTAAACTTTAAAAAAAATTATAAAGAAAAATTAAATTTTTCAAAAATGTTCTTAAGAAAAAGTTAATTTTTAAAAATTTTTTCTAAAGTATATGGAACTTTTTCAAATATTTTCTAAAGAAAAAGGAAAATTTTCAAATTTTTTTTTAAAGAAAAAGGAAATTTTCCAAAAATTTTGTAAAAATAAAAAAGAAATCTTAAGGAAAAATGTATTTTTTCCAAAGTTTTTTAAAGAAAAGGGAAATTTTTCAAAAATTTTCTAAAGAAAAGGGAAATTTTTCAAAAAATTTCTAAAGAAATGGGAAATTTTTCAAACATTTTCTAAAGAAAAGGGAAATTTTTCAAAAATTTTCTAAAGAAAAAGGAAAGGAAATTTTTCAAACATTTTCTAAAGTAAAAAGTACATTATTTCACATTGTAAAACGAAATTTATCGGAAACTATTTCTATAGAAGAGAAATTGTATACTTAACATAAGCTTAACTTTCTCTCTAGTTATAGCTGTTCTAGATTTATCTATAAATTAGACCAAATTGCTATTCTGCAAACGAACCAACTCTAAAGTCTTCCTTCTTTTTTTTAATTAAAATTCTTCATCTAAAAATAATTCACAAAAAATTAACAATAACTTAATTTAACCCTATTCTAAACACGTTCAGTGTATATAAACAGCATATTAAACAGTATAGCAGCTATCTTATGCTCGTTCAATAGGTACTGACTGCTGCTGCATTGAAAATGTTGTTTGGTTTTTTATTCTTTTTTCTTTTTGTGTTTTACAAAATTTGAATTAATTTTTAAAGTGGTTCCTATTCAATTGCCATTCAAATACATATTCAAGTTTTTTTTTGTAGTTTTTTTCAATCAGCAGACTACTTACATGTGAGTACTTTTACATACTTGATGGTAAGCAGTAAGTAAGTATAACATGCTGCCGTAAGTGTATGCAACTGTTGGTTATGTGTGTGTGTGTGTGTGGTAACTTAAATTATTGAATGGAATTTTCTTTTCCAGTTGAACTTAAACCAAAACAAACTTTTAATTAAAACGAAACATATTTTTCTTTTGGAAAGTATTTTGTTTTTGTTTTTTTTTTGGGGGGGGGGGAAAAAAGAAGCAGGAAAATCTTTTTTTCTGGTTTAAGTTAATGTCATTCACCTTTGATTAAACAAAAAGTCAAACATTAAAAACTGGTATTGAAAATTGTTTCAGTGACTTTTAAGTGACTTTTTTTTTGTTAACGAATTAAATGACATTTTCTTTTTGTCTTTTTTGTAAAAAAATAACTGGTTTGGACAATTTAAATTTGATTTTTAATAGATTTTATTTAAAGTTTATTTAAAGAAAAATCTATATAAATAAATAAATATTTAACTTTATTTTGTCTCTGATTTAATATGTTTTCACAGTGGACTTGTTGTGATGTCATTTATAATTTATTTTATTTTATCCGTAGCTGTAGTAAATTGCTTTATTTATTTATTTTCGTTATAAATTTATTATAATAAAAAAAAAAGATTTAATTGTTTGGTTTTTTTGTCCACAAGACAGAAAAAACAGAAAATTTAATTTTATAGACATTTTTTTTGTCAACTTCAAAAAATGTGTCAGTACATGTGCAGTAGAAAATGTCAAAATGTCAGTTTTTTCTGGTAATAAAATTTAGTACATGACTTCTTATTTTTATTGTGTTGTGACTATATAGAACTCAATAAACATTTTAATAAAATTAAATAAATACTCAAATAAATGGCTGACAAAGTTTAATAAGATAAACTAAAGGTTGACATTCAATAGTTAGGCAAAATAGTTAATAAACAGGGTTAAAGATGAAGTTATAGTGTCCTTACAGAAAAATCCAAATTTGTAAATATTTTCTCTAGAAAATACAGAGAAATTTTGCAAAAATTTTCTATAGAAAATAGAGAGAAATTTTGCAAAAATTTTCTATAGAAAATAGAGAGAAATTTTGCAAAAATTTTCTATAGAAAATAGAGAGAAATTTTGCAAAAATTTTCTATAGAAAATAGAGAGAAATTTTGCAAAAATTTTCTATAGAAAATAGAGAGAAATTTTGCAAAATTTGAAAATTTTCTATAGAAAATAGAGGGAATTTTAGCAAAAGCTTTCTATAGAAAATACTGAGAAATTTTGCAAAATTTTCTATAGAAAATACTGAAAATCTTCTACTGAAAATAGAAAAAATCTTCTACTGAAAATAGAAAACATTTTCTATAGAAAATAGAGAGAGATTTTCTATAGAAAATAGAGAGAGATTTTCTACAGAAAATAGAGAGAAATTTTCTACAGAAATTAGAGAGAAATTTTCTTTGGAAAATAGAGAAATTTTCTATAGAAAATAGAGAGTGATTTTCTATAGAAAATAGAGAGAGATTTTCTATAGAAAATAGAGAGAGAGATTTTCTATAGAAAATAGAGAGAGAGATTTTCTATAGAAAATAGAGAGAGAGATTTTCTATAGAAAATAGAGAGAGAGATTTTCTATAGAAAATAGAGAGAGAGATTTTCTATAGAAAATAGAGAGAGAGATTTTCTATAGAAAATAGAGAGAGAGATTTTCTATAGAAAATAGAGAGAGAGATTTTCTATAGAAAATAGAGAGAGAGATTTTCTATAGAAAATAGAGAGAGAGATTTTCTATAGAAAATAGAGTGAGAGATTTTCTATAGAAAATAGAGAGAGAGATTTTCTATAGAAAATAGAGAGAGAGATTTTCTATAGAAAATAGAGAGAGAGATTTTCTATAGAAAATAGAGAGAGAGATTTTCTATAGAAAATAGAGAGAGATTTTCTATAGAAAATAGAGAGAGATTTTCTATAGAAAATAGAGAGAGATTTTCTATAGAAAATAGAAAATAGAGAGAGAGATTTTCTATAGAAAATAGAGAGAGAGATTTTCTATAGAAAATAGAGAGAGAGATTTTCTATAGAAAATAGAGTGAGAGATTTTCTATAGAAAATAGAGTGAGAGATTTTCTATAGAAAATAGAGAGAGAGATTTTCTATAGAAAATAGAGAGAGAGATTTTCTATAGAAAATAGAGAGAGAGATTTTCTATAGAAAATAGAGAGAGATTTTCTATAGAAAATAGAGAGAGAGATTTTCTATAGAAAATAGAGAGAGATTTTCTATAGAAAATAGACAGAGATTTTCTATAGAAATAGAGAGAGAGATTTTCTATAGAAAATAGAGAGAGATTTTCTATAGAAAATAGAGAGAGATTTTCTATAGAAAATAGAGAGAGAGATTTTCTATAGAAAATAGAGAGAGAGATTTTCTATAGAAAATAGAGAGAGAGATTTTCTATAGAAAATAGAGAGAGAGATTTTCTATAGAAAATAGAGAGAGAGATTTTCTATAGAAAATAGAGAGAGAGATTTTCTATAGAAAATAGAGAGAGAGATTTTCTATAGAAAATAGAGAGAGATTTTCTATAGAAAATAGACAGAGATTTTCTATAGAAAATAGAGAGAGATTTTCTATATAAGATAGAAAAATGTTCGGATAGAAAAGAGATATTTCTTTAGAAAAGATATTTTGCGAAAATATTCTATAAAATATAGAAATTTCTGCAATAGAAACTTTCCACGAATTTTCTATATAAAATGTAAATTTTCTTTGAAATTACTATAGAAAAAATTTAAAATAAATTTAATTTTGTTAAAATTTTTCATATAATTAATTAATCAAAATTTGTTTTAACATTTATTGTCATTGACTTTTTTATAGATTGTAAACAAATAATTGTTTGTTAAAAATTTAATTAGTTACAAATTCTTTTTAATTGAAGCAAAATATTAGATAAAGCTAAAACTCAATATTTAATTATTTTATTATTTACTTTATATCTTTTGTTTAAAATCGTATTGTATTTCTTTTGTTTTCATTTCAGACTTTTTTTACAAAAGAATAAAACAATATAAAACTGCAATATCCATACACTGGGCAACAATTTTGTTTTGGCATCAACATTTTAAGGTTAAAAACTTCTGCTTCAAAAAAATATCGTTAGATTTTAAACTTCGATGTTGATTTCGAAATTGATTGATCACTTAACAGTTAATAGTATCCTTTATTAGAAAATAATTTTGTGTTGCTCAGTGTAACACTTCGCTTTATATGTGTATAATAAATTTCTAAACAATAGAAATGACATTTTCGTAAAATTGAAACTTTAAATTTATATTAAATTACACAAAAAAAGTTCCTTTTGTGATTCAAGAATATTAAAGACAAAACATTTTCCACAATAAAATTTTGAAATTTTATTAAATTAAAGTGTAAATTATGCAGGTGTGAGGTGTTTTAATAAACATTTTCTGCAATTAGTATTGCGACCAAATATCTAATTAATTGATATTTACCTTCAAAATTTTAGTATACAAAATCCAATACAATTATAGAGGTAATCAAAAGAAAATATATAACTTTAACATAAAATAATGCATACATACACACTACGAGTTACAATTATTTACCAAAACATGAGCAATTATTCAATTATTAACATTGTTTACACTAGACAAATGAAAGCATACATGAATGAATAGATACATAAATGGATGTAAGGTTAAATGATTGAGTGATAGACAAATAGGTTAGTAAAGTAAGACCACCCAGCAATATATAATTATACCCTACACCATTATAGAGGGATGAGTATTATTCGTTTGTGCTGATGTTTGTAACAGCCAAAAATATTGCTCCTACACTCACCTAAAAGTATATCGGTTCAGAATCATTTTCTGTGATGTCTGTCTGTCTTTCCGTCTGTCTGTTTGTCTGTCTGTCTGTCTGTCTGTCTGTCTGTCTGTCTGTCCGTCTGTATGCCTGTCCATCTGTCTGCCTTTTTTTTCTCTATTTTCAATAGACATTTTTAGCAAGATTTCTCTTTCTCTTTATTTTCTACAGAAAATGTTCGAAATTTTTTTATCTTCTATAGAAAATTTTTGCAAAATTTCTCTCTATTTTCTATAGAAAATTTTTGCAAAATTTCTCTCTATTTTCTATAGAAAATTTTTGCAAAATTTCTCTCTATTTTCTATAGAAAATTTTTGCAAAATTTCTCTCTATTTTCTATAGAAAATTTTTGCAAAATTTCTCTCTATTTTCTATAGAAAATTTTTGCAAAATTTCTCTCTATTTTCTATAGAAAATTTTTGCAAAATTTCTCTCTATTTTCTATAGAAAATTTTTGCAAAATTTCTCTCTATTTTCTATAGAAAATTTTTGCAAAATTTCTCTCTATTTTCTATAGAAAATTTTTGCAAAATTTCTCTCTATTTTCTATAGAAAATTTTTGCAAAATTTCTCTCTATTTTCTATAGAAAATCTCTCTTTCTCTCTATTTTCTATAGAAAATCTCTCTTTCTCTCTATTTTCTATAGAAAATCTCTCTTTCTCTATTTTCTATAGAATCTCTCTCTATTTTCTATAGAAAATCTCTCTTTCTCTATTTTCTATACAATCTCTCTCTATTTTCTATAGAAAATCTCTCTTTCTCTATTTTCTATAGAAAATCTCTCTCTATTTTCTACAGAAAATCTCTCTCTCTATTTTCTATAGAAAATCTCTCTCTCTCTATTTTCTATAGAAAATCTCTCTCTCTATTTTCTATAGAAAATCTCTCTCTATTTTCTATAGAAAATCTCTCTCTCTATTTTCTATAGAAAATCTCTCTCTCTCTCTCTATTTTCTATAGAAAATCTCTGTCTATTTTCTATAGAAAATCTCTCTCTATTTTCTATAGAAAATCTCTCTCTATTTTCTATAGAAAATCTCTGTCTATTTTCTATAGAAAATCTCTGTCTATTTTCTACAGAAAGTTTTCGCCAAATTTCTCTTTCTTTTCTTTATAGAAGATTTTCTCAAAATTTCTCTCTATTTTCTATAGAAAATTTTGCAAAATATCTCTTTTCTAAATTTTCAAAATCAATTTGTTTTTAAATAATAATTTAAAATAAACTATTTTTACTAAAATTTCCAACAAATTTGTTTAGTTCCGAGAACAACAAAATATGTAACAGCAATTGTATTATTAAAAGTTTTGCATTTCTAACTCCACATGTTATTTGCTTCATGTTTTGAATTTTGTTTTTATTTTGCTTTTAAATAAAATTGTTACAATATTTTATTATAGATCACTATTCATGCTTAAATGGATTTTATTGTGTTGAATTTTTGCTATAGCTACTGCTTCCATTGTTGTTAGTTTTTGAATTAAGAGCGATTAAAAACAGCAGCAGCAACAGTAGTAGCAATTGTTGCTACCCCAGCCACAAAACACTTCAAACTCTCCCATACACACTCATACATTTGCTGTGTAAAATTTACGCTTCACTTTGCATTTTGCCTTCTCAACAGGAACTATAAATTTTGCATTGAATTTTGTTTTTTTTTTTTTTTTTTGTATCCCACCCTCTTCTTGATTATTTCATATTTTGGCTTAAAACCGAGTTTTAACAATAAATTTTGTAACTTATGTTTTTTCTAGAGAGAGAGAGAGCAGAAACATAAGCTACATTTGCCACATTTTATGTGCTTTTCCCCCTCATTTTGTTTGGGGTTTTTCGTTTTGATTTATTGAAAGAAGCCAAAATGCTTTTTAATACGTTTTTGAAGCAATAAACAAACTCAATTAATGTTTCTGGTAAAACTCTGCAGAGAAAAAAAACTTATTGTATAATTAATTAAAAAAAAACGGTTAGCTGTTATTGTGTTATTTCCTTTATTATCAAAATTAAGATCGTCGTCATTGGTGGTAATAAAATATGTTACAACAACTGTTGCCTGTTAGCGGAGGTAAGTGGGAAGACAAAACTCTTCAATACAATTTCCATAACATTTTCTATAGAAAATAGAGAGAAATTTTCCAAATTTTTTCTATAGAAAATAGAGAGAAATTTTCCAAATTTTTTCTATAGAAAATAGAGAGAAATTTTGCAAAAAATTTCTATAAAAAATAGAGAGAAATTTTGCAAAAATTTTCTATAAAAAATAGAGAGAAATTTTGCAAAAATTTTCTATAAAAAATAGAGAGAAATTTTGCAAAAATTTTCTATAGAAAATAGAGAGCAATTTTGCAAAAATTTCCTATAGAAAATAGAGAGAAATTTTGCAAAAATTTCCTATAGAAAATAGAGAGAAATTTTGCAAAAATTTCCTATAGAAAATAGAGAGAAATTTTGCAAAAATTTCCTATAGAAAATAGAGAGAAATTTTGCAAAAATTTCCTATAGAAAATAGAGAGAAATTTTGCAAAAATTTCCTATAGAAAATAGAGAGAAATTTTGCAAAAATTTCCTATAGAAAATAGAGAGAAATTTTGCAAAAATTTCCTATAGAAAATAGAGAGAAATTTTGCAAAAATTTTCTATAGAAAATAGAGAGAAATTTTGCAAAAATTTTCTATAGAAAATAGAGAGAAATTTTGCAAAAATTTTCTATAGAAAATAGAGAGAAATTTTGCAAAAATTTTCTATAGAAAATAGAGAGAAATTTTGCAAAAATTTTCTATAGAAAATAGAGAGAAATTTTGCAAAAATTTTCTATAGAAAATAGAGAGAAATTTTGCAAAAATTTTCTATAGAAAATAGAGAGAAATTTTGCAAAAATTTTCTATAGAAAATAGAGAGAAATTTTGCAAAAATTTTCTATAGAATATAGAGAGAAATTTTTAAAAATTTTAAAGAGAAATTTTCTTAAGTGTTCTATAAAAAAGTTAAATTTTAGAAATATTTTTTAAAGAAGAGAGAAATTTTATGAATATTTTCTATAGAAAAGAGAAACTTTAAAAAAAATGTTCTATAGTCGGATATATAGTCCATATTACAGACCGATCTATAAGACTAAAAAAACTGCTAGATTATAGCCTGATCCAGACTATACTCTGATCAATAACCCAGACAACTGTCCAGACTTATCTATAATCCAGACTATAGACTGATCTTCCATCCAGACTACAGATTAATCTGGAATATAGTCTATATATATAGTCTGATCTCTACTCCAGACTATGATCTGATCTCTACTCTAGAGTATAGTCTGGTGCAGACTAAGTCTGGAGTATAGATCAGACTATATATAGACTATAGACTACATTACAGATTAATATGTAGTCTGGACTATAGATTAGTCTATAGCCCAGACTATAATCTAATCTATACTCTAGACTATAGTCTGATCTATAGGAACGATTATAGCCTGTATATTGATGAATAGTTCAGACTATACCAGCTCTGTAGGCCAGACTATAGACTGATTAATAGTTCAAATCACAAAATTATACTACAGATCGACCTATAGGTCAAACTATAGACTGATCTATAGGTCAGATTTTGAACTGATCCATAGGTGAGACTATACACTGATCTATAGGTCAGACAATAGACTGATCTATAGGTCAGACTATAGACTGATCTATAGGTCAGACTATAGACTGATCTATAGGTCAGACTATAGACTGATCTATAGGTCAGATTTTGAACTGATCTATAGGTGAGACTATGGACTGATCTATAGGTCAGACTATGGACTGATCTATAGGTCAGACTATAGACTGATCTATAGGTCAGACTATAGACTAATCTATAGGTCAGACTATAGACTAATCTATAGGTCAGACTATAGACTGATCTATAGGTCAGTCTATGGACTGATCTATAGGTCAGACTATAGACTGATCTATAGTAAACTGATCTATAGGTCAGACTATAAACTGATCTATAGGTCAGACTATAGACTGATCTATAGGTCAGACTATAGACTGATCTATAGGTCAGACTATAGACTAATCTATAGGTCAGACTATAGACTGGTCTATAGGTCAGACTATAGACTAATCTATAGGTCAGACTATAGACTGTTCTATAGGTCAGACTATAGACTGTTCTATAGGTCAGACTATAGACTGATCTATAGGTCAGACTATAGACTGATCTATAGGTCAGACTATAGAGAGATCAATAGGTCATACTATGGACTGATTTATGGTCAGACTATAGACTAAACTATAGGTCAGACTACATACTGATCTGTAGGTCAGACTATGGACTGATCTATAGGTCAGACTATAGACTGATCTATAGGTCAGACTATGGACTGATCTATAGTCAGACTATAGACCAATCTATAGGTCAGACTGCAGACTGATCTATAGGTCTTACTATAAACTATTCTATAGGTCGGACTATAGACCGACATATTGGCCTGACCATAGAGTGACAAATTGTTACTTACTACATAAACAAAATAATCATAGTGAAGCAAATAATAAACTGTTGTCAGACCAATTTATAACTTTCAAAATTTCACTCCTACCATATTTTCATCACTTGTTGTTTTTCTGCTACAGACCAACACACAAGTACACAAACCACAAGTACATTAATTAACTACTACGAGGGTTACTTTAATGTGAAAATAAATTACACAGATATGAAAGAATGAATGAATGAATGAGTACAGGTACTAAGTACATAAAATACATAAATTACATGTAATGTACACGTGTTGACACAACATAATATACACAAAATTTATGTAACTAGGTAAGTGTATGTATACATATGTAGAGTGGATACTGTAATATAGTTATATTTAATGTATAGTACAGATAAGTACATATTTGTTATAAAATAGTCATATACTAACTATACTAACTATAGTATAGTTCCAAATATGGTGTTGTAAATATGCTACATATTCATATATACATACATACATATATGACGATAATAATGATGTGTTTTCAGGAAGAGGTAATATATGCAAAGTATTCAACCAAGCATAACTTTGAAAGTTCTCTAAAACTAAAATTATGTATAAGTGTATGTAAATATATCATAAATGTAAATGTAATATGTATGTCTTTATGTATCTTAAATGGTTGATATCTCTATTGTTGTAATAAACCACTGCCAAGAGACTTTAAGTCTCTAACTACTGGCTATTTTTGGTTTAACTTTAGCACACAAAAGAAGAGACACTTATGTAAAACTTTATGCATAATAATGGGTTTATTAAAAAAGTGTGTTTATTATTTAGTCCATCTATCCATACATTTCGCCAGCTATCTTAACTATTATTTGTAAAAGAAACCAACTATTAAATTTAGTATTTAAATCATTACATTAACATTTAAATACATTTTAAGTAAAAACAAAATTTTAAATAAAACAAGTTAAGTTAATATTTATTACACTTTTTTTCGCTTTTTTAATGGAATTTTATTATGCACATCTGAAGGTAACAACAAGTTGTACACGAAAATATGACATAAGATGGATGGTAAAAGGTGTTTGAAAATTGAAAAAAATATGATGAATTACAACATGTCAGTCAGTTGGTGGTATGTTGTTTTGGTTGCTTCCAAATTACTTTAAACACACACACACACCATTAATTTATTAAGAAAATGTTGATTAGTTATTAACAATTTGTTAATGAGTGCAATATTATGAAAAATTGTGTTTTTTATACCCTCCACCACCATCAGTGGTGATAGAGGGTATATATAAGTTTGTCGTTCCGTGTGTAACACCAAGAAATATTATATATATATTCTGGGTCCTTATGAAATTCTGAGTCGATTTAGCTATGTCCGTCTGTCCGTCTGTCTGTCTGTCTGTGTAAAACACGCTCACGTTAAAACTAAGTAAAGGAAATCAACCAAATTCACCCAAAATATTTACTATTATCCTAAGCAGTTTGGTATTGAAAATCAGCAAAATCGGTTCACAACGTAAAAAGTTATGAGTAAAAAATTTCAGACTACCTCGAAAAAAATTACGTTTTTTCATAATTCTTTTGAAGTTTTCTCAGAAACTACCAAAGATATTGTGATGAATTTTGTCACACTTTATTTTTTTAGGGCAGTGATCAATTATGTTCAAAATCTTTACAATCGATCCAATATTTCCCATAGCCCCCATACAAAGGTATATATTCCCGGAAATTAGTTTATCGTTAATAACTCAATCAAATATATCGGTATCAACACCAAATTTTGTACATACAAAAATAATATGAACAGAAATCATATTACCAACGTAGATTTCAGTCGGTCCACAATGGGTCATAGCTCCCATATAAGGTCCACTTGTGAAAATCACCTAAACGCACATATTTCATTCATGAATAAAGCTATTGTGATAAAATTCGGGCTGGATATCTTTTGTATAAATAAAAATCATTCTACCAAATTTTTTGCGGATCGGTCCATTATTGGTCATAGCTCCCATATAAGGCCCACTTCCGAAAATCACTTAAAAGCATATATTTCATTGAATTCTAAAGCTATCGGGATAAAATTCGACTTGAATATGGTTTGTGTACGTACAAATCATTTTACAAAATTTTTTACGGATCGGTCCATTATTGGTCATAACTCCCATATAAGGCCCACTTACGAAAATTACTTAAAAGCACATATTTCATTATCAAATAAAGCCATCTTGATAAAATTCGACACAAACATGTTTTGCCCAAATATAAGGTCCACTTCTGAAAATCACTTACACGCATATATTTCATTGAATTCTTAAGCTATAGGAATAAAATTTGACTTGAATAAGTTTTGTGTACATACAAATCATTTTACCACTTTTTTCTAAGATCGGTCCATTATTGGTCATAGCTCACATATAAGGTCCACTTCTGAGAATCACTTAAACGCACATATTTCATTGTCAAATAAAGTTATCTTGAGAAAATTGGACACTTATATGTTTTTTCTTTAAATGAATCACTCTACGAAATTTTTTCCGGATAGGCCCTTAATTGCTCATAGCATAGATAAAGTTCACTTCCTAAAATCACCTAAACGCACCTATTGGAGTAAAATTATACTTGATCTAAAATTTAGATAGTTAGATGGGTTTCAATAAAAAGTAGCTTGCTGGTGGAGGGTATTTAAGATTCGGCATAGCCGAATATAGCACTCTAACTTGTTTTCTAATGACTTTAATAATAACTACAAACTTGTGTTTTTCGGCTGTCCAAGTCTAGTTCAGGCTTTAATATCGACTATAGATAGATCTATTATCCAGGCTGGAATATATTCTAACTATACACCAATTTATAGTTCAGAATATTGTTAGACTGATCCGTAAACTAAACAATCAACTACTCACTATTTAAAACTGTAGAGGAATCTATAGTTCTGGTTATAAACTGATCTAATGTAGAAACTTTAGTATGATCTATATCACTCTATAGACCAGACTAGAACCAATGATCAGTTCAGATTGTAAACCGATCAATACTGCAGCCTGTAGAATACACAAAAGTCCAATCTAGAGATCGATCTATATTCAGCCTATAAACTGTTCAAAAGTATAGACTTTAGATAGATCTATCAATCAGGCTGTCAGCTCATCTAGTTCATGTAATAGATGCATCTGTTTTCCAATTGTAGACGAATTTCTAGTGCAGACTTGCAGGTCGATAGTTCAGACTATAGATCAAGAAACGATATATCGATTTATAGTCTAAATTATAAACTGATCTATAGTACAGATATCTATCTATCTATCTATCTATCTATCTATCTATCTATCTATCTATCTATCTATCTATCTATCTATCTATCTATCTATCTATCTATCTATCTATCTATCTATCTATCTATCTATCTATCTATCTATCTATCTATCTATCTATCTATCTATCCTATCTATCTATCTATCTATCTATCTATCTATCTATCTATCTATCTATCTATCTATCTATCTATCTATCTATCTATCTATCTATCTATCTATCTATCTATCTATCTATCTATCTATCTATCTATCTATCTATCTATCTATCTATCTATCTATCTATCTATCTATCTATCTATCTATCTATCTATCTATCTATCTATCTATCTATCTATCTATCTATCTATCTATCTATCTATCTATCTAGATCAAGATCTCAACAGTTAACAGACAAATTTTTAAATCCTTAAGTTCTGGGGAGCTTCAGATATTGCATAAAACTCATTGCTACTGTTTCCCAAATTCTCACATTTTATTTCCTGAAATTAAATTAAATTTTTTTGTACATTAATGACTATTCCGTGGTTTTATATTTTAGAGATTTTTTGGATTTGAAAGCACATGGTGTGACGTATATTTTTGTAATTCAGACATAAAACCAAATAAAATACATGCACATGAGGTTTAAACCGCCTTTCACCCAAACAAATTGTACGAATAAAAAAAAGACCAAAAAATTTTGATATACCAAAAAAAATTGTTTTCTATCTCTCGTTTTGGACAAAACAGCTAAAAAATCCAAGAGTATAATAATAAAATAAAACACTTGCATTAATTTAAATTTTTTGTAAAAAAAAAAAGAAAAAAAAAAAAAAACATAAAAAATATTTTTTTCTCTATTGACCAAATACAAAGAGAAACAGTAAAAAAAAGAAGTAGGCACAAACAATAAAGATACAACATAAGTGGAAGACAGTAATGGGCAACTAAAGTTTATATTTCTACAAAGAAAATGATAAGCATAAGATAAGTCGATGACTATAGACACATTTTTCTATGCTTAGCACTTGTTTAGAAGATTTCCAAAAATACCCATGGCAGCCTTTAAGCATAAATGTATCTATTTAATTCATGTTTATGTACATATATTTTTTAGTTATTTCATTTATATTTATGTGCCGTGTTAATAAGAGGCACGACTAAGTCAACAAAAATCTCTATAGAAATGAAAAAAATTAATCACGTTCCGTTTGCCGGTGGTGAATGGCTTTTGTGGTGGCACTGCAACAGCAACAGCACCATCACTTCTTATTGTGGACACGTTAGCTGTCGACGATGATGATGATGGGGTTGTTATCTGTTATTATTTGTTAAACTAAAGTGACAAAAACAAAACGTTAACCACACACACAATAAACAACAATATAAAAATCCACTCATATGTCTTTTAGATCGGCCCTCCTCTAAAAAAAAAATATATACACCGTACGAGTTGAAACTGCACAGGAACAAACATTATTTGCTGTAAGCCAATATTTTTTTTTTTTTTTTTTTGTACAGCAAAATAAAATTGGAATTTTTCTCACATGTGTTGCATCTAATAGTAGGTAGTCATTTTTATTAGGGACGAGGGTAGCTTGAAAAGTTATTTTAAGGCAAGGGATTTCGACCCACGACTAATATTATAGACAATAGAATATTATAGACAATAGACTCCTTATTGCACATTGATCGATAATACAGATCATAGAATAATCTAGAGTAGACACTATACAGTTATCTACAGTTGAAACTACAGATCGATCTATACTAAAAACTATTATAAAGATCTAAAGTCGGAACTATACATGTATTGAACGATCTATAGTCTGATCTATAGTGTAAACTCTAAATTGCTCTACAGTACAAACTATAAACTGGTATATAGTCAACATTATTGACATCAATAATCCATACAGATTGATCTTTAATTCAGACTAAAAATTGGTCCATAGTACAATGCAAATATTGACTAATGATTGATCCATAGTCCAGACTAATTATTGATCTATAGTTCAGACTATAGATTGATCCATAGATCAGGCTATAGACTGATTTATAGTCAAGATTGTAGATTGACCTATAGGCCAGACTATAAATTGATCTTTAGTCCAGCTTTAGATTGATCAATATTCCAGACCAAAGACTGATCTTTAGTCCAGACTATAGATTGTTCTATAGTAGAGACTATAGATTGTTCTATAGTAGAGACTATATATTGATGTATGGTAGAGACTATAGATTGATCTATAGTAGAGACTATAGATTTATCTATAGCCCAGACTATAGATTAATTTTTAGTTCAGGCTATAGATTGATCTATAGTCCAGACTGTAGATTGATCTATAGTCCAGACTATAGATTGATATTTAGTCCAGACTATAGATTGATCTATAGTCCAGACTATAGATTGATCTATAGTCCAGACTATAGACTGATCTATAGTCCAGACTATAGATTGATCTATAGTCCTCTCTATATATTGATCTATAGTCCTCACTATATATTGATCTATAGTACTCACTATAGATTGATCTATAGTCCCCACTATAGATTGATCAATAGTCCTCAGTATAGATCGGACTATAGTCCTCACTATAGACTGATCTATAGTCCCCACTATAGATTGATCTTTAGGCCGGACTATAGGATGTTCTATAGTACAGACTATAGATTGATTTATATTCTAGACTATAGATTGATCTATAGTCCAGACTATATCTTGATTTATAGTCCAGACTATATCTTGATCTATAGATCAATCTATAGTCTAGACTATAGGTTGATCTATACTCCAGAATATTGATTGATCTATAGTGTATACTTGATATTGATCTCTAGTTCAGACTATATATTGATTTATAGACCAAACTTTATACTGATAGTTCCGACTAAAAACTGCTTTAAAGTCCAGACCATAGACTGATAGATATAGTCTAGATTATGGACTGATCTGTAGTTTAGACAATGAACTGAAATATAGTTTACATCAAAAACTTATCTATAATCTAAACTAAGGACTGTTATATAGTCCAGATTATAAACTAATCTATTAGTCTGAATTAATGATCTACAGTCCAGACTATAAACTGATTTATAGTACGAGCTATGAATTGGTCTATAGTCCAAACTATAGAGTTATCTATAATTCAGATGGATTTATCCATAATCCAGACTAATGATTGGTCTATAGTTCAAACTAAAAATTGATCTAATGTCCAGGCTATAGAATGATCTACAGTCTAGAGTTTATGTATAGACCAGACTATAGGCAGATTATAGTCCAGATTATGTACTCTTACATATATAGTCTAGATTATGGACTGATCTATAGTTAAGATTAGGAACTGAAGTATAGTTCAGACTAAACATTTATGTATAGTCCTTAATAAAGACTTATCTATAGTTCTGATTATAGATTGATCTATAGTCCAACTTTGATTTTTAGTCGAAATTATATATTGTTTTACAGGCCAGACTATAGATTATTCTATCCAGACTATAAATTGATCTTTATTTCAGGCTATAGTAGATATTGTAAACTAATCTATAGTCTGGACTATAGTGTTGTTTTTAGTTGAATCTATGGACTGATATTCTGGTTAGACCAACGACTAATATACTACTTCAGACTGATGGATCTGATGGGTTTTAAAGTAATTCGAAATTACATTTCCATCATTCCTCCTAAACAATATTCAATAATATTTAATAATAATATGTAATAATGAAGTTAAAATATGTCTATTGTTTTATTTTACACAATGCTCATTATTATCTACAACATTATTACAATCATCGTTATCGTGATTATGTGTCATGTGGTGTTTTAGTCTCGTCGAAATAATCACTTTATAATGGCATCGATAAATAAGTAGTACCCATGACTACAATACATACATAACATACCTCCAACCATATGGTAGTCGGTAGCACCTTTCATTTATTTCTATTGTTTGGATAAAAATTTAATTCGGTTTTTAGGATTTTGTTTTTTTTTCAATTTCATTTGAAATGTACATTTCACTTTAAATTGTGGTAAATGAAGAATTAACAAATTAAAGTGAAAGAAAAATACGTTATTAAGTATTGCAGTTGATAAGGGTATTTAAATGAATCGGATCATGTCGAGAAGGAAAGTTTATTATTCTTTTAATTGAGTTTTAGAAAGTTAAATCTTCGCCAAGAAGTTGAAAAACCAGATTCTATATTGTTTAGAAATATTTTTTTAAATAACTTCATAATAATTACTTACTATTATTATTTAATTCCAAATTTAGAGTTCTTACCTGAAAAAATCGAAAAAAAATTCAAATTAAAATTGATGATAAAAAATAATATGAAAAATTATAAATTTATTTTAAATTTTCAATAACAAAAACACGCCTTTTCTAACCCCTTTTCTAGTTTAAGAAAACTATTTATATCGCCATAAATTATTTGTCTGCTAATTTATTTATTTGCATATTTATGCAATCAACAAACATTATAATTATTAATTTATTTATTGTGACAAATTTAATTACACATCTATGCACCGTTAAATTTTACCTCTTCTAGCAAATTAATGTTATTAATAATAATTTACACATTATTTATCATTTTTATGCATGTGTTTGTTGTTAGTTAAATGCCAATTAATAAAAATTCAAACGTATAAACACACAAAAAAACTATAAATAACCATAGCAATGGTCATTATCATCATGAATGTCATTATGATAATATATTCAAATTAGCTGCAGTTTTGCAAAAAAAAAGTTTAAATAACTTAATATATTTATTGACTTATAAATGAATTTTTTATGCGAAATTTAGATAATTCAAACAATTCCGTATATAGAATATACTATAGACTAGAGTATAGTCCAAACTATAGACCAGACTATAGACTAGACAATAGTCCACACAATAGACTAGACTATAGCCCAGACTATAGTCCAGACTATAGACTAGACTATAGCCCAGACTATAGACTAGACTATAGCCCAGACTATAGACTAGACTATAGCCCAGACTATAGACTAGACTATAGTCCAGACTATAGACTAGACTATAGTTTAAACTATGGACAAGACTATAGTCCAGACTAGACTAAAGTCCAAACTATAGACTAGACTGGACTATTAGCTAGTCTATAGTCTGGACTATAGTCTAGTCCATAGTCTTGACTATAGTCTAGTCTATTTTCTGGACTATTGTCTAGTCCATAGTCTGGTCTTTAGACTATAGATTAGGCTATAGTAATTCCTATAGACTAGACTGTAGTCCTGACAATATACTAGACTGTAGTCCAGACTATAGACTATAGTCCATACAAAACTATATCCTGGACAAAAATAGACAAAAATAGACTCTAGTCTAGACTATAGACTAGACTATAGTCCAGACTATGGACTAGACTATAGTCCAGACTATGGACTAGACTATAGTCCAGACTATGGACTAGACTATAGTCCAGACTATGGACTAGACTATAGTACAGACTATGGACTAGACTATAGTACAGACTATGAACTAGAATATAGTACAGACTGTGAACTAGACTATAGTCCATACTATAGAAGAGACTATAGTCCACACTGTAGAGCAAACTGTAGACAAGACTAGACTATAGTCCAGACTGTAGAATTGATTATATTCCAGACTATAGACTAGACTATAGTCTAGAATATAGACTTGACTACAATCTAGACTAAAAAATAGACCTAAGTTTAACTATAGACTAGACAATAGTCCAGACTAAAGACTAGACCATAGTCCAGACTATAGAATAGACTGAAGTCTTCACTGTAGACCAGACTATAGTCCTGATTATAAAAGTCTATTTTTTAGTCTAGGCTATAGACTTGACTATAGTCCAGACTATAGACTAGACAATAGTCCAGACAATAGACTAGACTATAGCCCAGACTATAGCCCAGACTATAGTCCAGACTATAGACTAGACTATAGCCCAGACTATAGACTAGACTATAGTCCAGACTATCGACTGGACTATAGTCCAGACTATAGACTAGACTATAGTCTAAACTATGGACAAGACTATAGTCCATACTAGACTAAAGTCCAAACTATAGACTAGACTGGACTATTAGCTAGTCTATAGTCTGGACTATAGTCTAGTCCATAGTCTTGACTATAGTCTAGTCTATTTTCTGGACTATTGTCTAGTCTATAGTCTGGTCTTTAGTCTGGACTATAGTCTAGTTTATAGTCTGGACTATACTCAAGTCTATAGTCTAGACTAAAAAATAGACTTTTATAATCTGGACTATAGTCTGGTTTACAGTCAAGACTTCAGTCTATTCTATAGTCTAGACTATGGTCTAGTCTTTAGTCTGGACTATAGTTTAGTCTATAATTAAACTTATGTCTATTTTTAAGTCTAGATTGTAGTCAAGTATATATTCTAGACTATAGTCTGGAATATAATCAATTCTACAGTCTGGACTATAGTCTAGTCTTGTCTACAGTTTGGTCTACAGTGTGGACTACAGTCTATTCTATAGTGTATTCTAAAGTTTATTTTATAGTCTATTCTATAGTCTGGACTATAGTCTATAGTCTGGATAACATTCTATTCTATAGTCTGGACTATAGTCTAGTCTATAGTCTGAACTATAGTCTAGTCTATAGTATAGACTATAGTCTAGTCTATAGTCTGGGCTATAGTCTGGTCTATAGTCTGGGCTATTGTCTAGTCTATAGTCTGGGCTATAGTCTAGTCTATAGTGTGGACTATCGTCTAGTCTATAGTGTGGACTATAGTTTAGTGTATAGTCTGGGCTATAGTCTAGTTTTTAGTCTGGACTATAGTCTAGTCTATAGTCTGGACCATAATCTAGTCTGTAGTCTGGATTATAGCCAACATTATAGTCTGGTTTCTTGCATAGCCTTTTGTGAGGACTATAGTTTAGTTTATGGTCTAGTTTGTGGTCCAGTTTATGGTCTGGACTATAGTTTATTGTCTAGTTTATAGCCTATAGCCTATATAGTATATTCTATAGTCGGGACTATAGTCTATTCAGTAGTCTGAAATATATTCTAATTTATAGTCTGGAATATATACTATTCCATAGTCTGGAATATAATCTATTGTATTAACTGGTCTATAGTCTGGACTATAGTCTAGTCTATAGTCTGGACTATAGTCTAGTTTTGACTAATAGTCAAAACTATAAACTAATCTATATTCTATCTATTGTATGGACTATAAAGGACTATTTTGATAAAACTGAATACGAATATATTTGATTTTCCTATCGTTAGCTGGCATTTTTATTAAAAAACCTCTTTTAACTATGCTAAAATAATTCAACTAATTAATATAGACTTTTGTAAAAATACATAAATTACTACAAATTAATAATTAAAACTACATTACAAAAAAAAACAAAATTGACACAAAACCACAAAAACCATGAGATTACAATTCAAATAGCATTAAATTTGAATTCTGGCGTAAAACTAAATTATTTAACAATACAAATAAAAATACTTATTTACAAAATAAAATATTTATAAAGAAAAAAATTCACAAAAATAAAACCGGCTAATTAAGATCATTGAAACGTCCGATGCGACTGAATATGATGATGATGATACCGTTGATGCTGTTTTATATCTCTATACCTGCAAATTATTCAAAATGTTTTTGCATTGGTAGTGTGCAGTGGTTATGTATGGGTATAGGAATGTGTGTGAAATAATTTTCAATAAACCAGTGTAGCTGGTACAACAATATAAAATAGCCACAATTATGAATAAATTTTTGAACAGATATTGAAAGATTATTTTGCAAAATGTAAATAATTTTGTGGCTTTTTGGCAAAAAGTAATTTTATGATTTTATATTGTTTGTTATTTGATTATTTGTGATAATTTATAATGAGTTAAGTGAGAATAAAACCTGCAGAATTTGAATTTTAATTTCAATGGATTTTATTTTAAATAGTAAATAGAACTAAAATCACTTTGACAACGAGATTTTTAAATGAAAGTTGTTTGTTGTTAATTCCAAATATTAACACAGGTTTCAAAAACAGTTATGTCACTAAACATTTGAAAATACTTTCAAAATGTTCTGGGAAAAATAATTAAAAATAACCTTTTAAATCTGTACTTTAAGTTTAACTTTCTACTGAAATTCCCTTAAATCAACAAATTAATTTAAATCCCTTAACATATACAGACATTACTCCTTACCTATCCCCACATAATACCTGTGTATTTTCCCAAATTTCTGCAACGTTTTATACCGTTACGAAATTCCCCATAGAAATGTAAAAATTATAGTTTTATATCTTTACCATCTGGCCCCCATATACCCTTCTGAAGGTATGCTAACAGCCAACCAAACAACCATTTACTTTCATTATACTTAATGCTATAAATTGATTATGAAAACCAACATACAAAAACAACAACAACAAGAAAAATAGTATGCATACTTTAAAGGATACTATTATGATAAAATATGCAGTATAATTTAAGGAGCAACTTAAAGATATAATGTATTCTTTATGGTGCAAAAACAGCAACATTGTGGAATAAAAACTTACAGCAAGAAGCAAAAGTTAGTGAGAAAGAAATTTGTTGAATGAAAAAGTACACAGCACTGCATTTAATAAATGCATCAGATGAACTTTAATGTTGTTGCAAGTATAAATTGTGAAAATAAACATTAAAGTTGTGGTGGGAGGGGCAGGTGATAGCTGTTTTGCTGCAAGATTGCAGAGTAATATATAGTCTAGTCTATAGTCTAGTCTATAGTCTAGTCTATAGTCTAGTCTATAGTCTAGTCTATAGTCTAGTCTATAGTCTAGTCTATAGTCTAGTCTATAGTCTAGTCTATAGTCTAGTCTATAGTCTAGTCTATAGTCTAGTCTATAGTCTAGTCTATAGTCTAGTCTATAGTCTAGTCTATAGTCTAGTCTATAGTCTAGTCTATAGTCTAGTCTATAGTCTAGTCTATAGTCTAGTCTATAGTCTAGTCTATAGTCTAGTCTATAGTCTAGTCTATAGTCTAGTCTATAGTCTAGTCTATAGTCTAGTCTATAGTCTAGTCTATAGTCTAGTCTATAGTCTAGTCTATAGTCTAGTCTATAGTCTAGTCTATAGTCTAGTCTATAGTCTAGTCTATAGTCTAGTCTATAGTCTAGTCTATAGTCTAGTCTATAGTCTAGTCTATAGTCTAGTCTATAGTCTAGTCTAGTATGTCTAGTCATAGTCTAGTTAGGTCTAGCTATAGTCTAGTCTATAGTCTAGTCTAGCTTAGTTCTAGTCTAGTCATAGTCTAGGTCTATAGTCTAGTCTATAGTCTAGTCTATAGTCTAGTCTATAGTCTAGTCTAATAGTCTAGTCTATAGTCTAGTCTATAGTCTAGTCTATAGTCTAGTTCTATAGTCTAGTCTATAGTCTAGTCTATAGTCTAGGTCTATAGTTGGTCTAAGTCTAGCCTATAGTCTAGTCTATAGTCTAGTCTAGTCTAGTCTATAGTCTAGTCTATAGTCTAGTCTATAGTCTAGTCTATAGTCTAGTCTATAGTCTAGTCTATAGTCTAGTCCTATAGTCTAGTCTATAAGTCTAGTTATAGTCTAGTCTATGTCTAGTCTATAGTCTAGTCTATAGTCTAGTCTATAGTCTAGTCTATAGTCTAGTCTATAGTCTAGTCTATAGTCTAGTCTATAGTCTAGTCTATAGTCTAGTATATAGTCTAGTCTATAGTCTAGTCTATAGTCTAGTCTATAGTCTAGTCTATAGTCTAGTCTATAGTCTAGTCTATAGTCTAGTCTATAGTCTGTCTATAGTCTAGTCTATGTCTAGTCTATAGTCTAGTCTATAGTCTAGTCTATAGTCTAGTCTATAGTCTAGTCTATAGTCTAGTCTATAGTCTAGTCTATAGTCTAGTCTATAGTCTAGTCTATAGTCTAGTCTATAGTCTAGTCTATAGTCTAGTCTATAGTCTAGTCTAGTCTAGTCTAAAGTCTAGTCTATAGTCTAGTCTAAAGTCTGGTCTATAGTCTAGTCTAAAGTCTTGTATATAGTCTAGTCTATAGTCTAGTCTATAGTTTAGTCTATAGTTTAGTCTATAGTCTAGTCTATAGTCTATCCTATAGTCTAGTCTATAGTCTATAGTCTAACTAACTAACTAACTAACTAACTAACTAACTAACTAACTACTAACTAACTAACTAACTAAACTAACTAACTAACTAACTAACTAACTAACTAACTAACTAACTAACTAACTAACTAACTAACTACTAACTAACTAACTAACTAACTAACTAACTAACTAACTAACTAACTAACTAACTAACTAACTAACTAACTAACTAACTAACTAACTAACTAACTAACTAACTAACTACTAACTAACTAACTAACTAACTAACTAACTAACTAACTAACTAACTAACTAACTAACTAACTAACTAACTAACTAACTAACTAACTAACTAACTAACTAACTAACTAACTAACTAACTAACTAACTAACTAACTAACTAACTAACTAACTAACTAACTAACTAACTAACTAACTAACTAACTAACTAACTAACTAACTAACTAACTAACTAACTAACTACTAACTAACTAACTAACTAACTAACTAACTAACTAACTAACTAACTAACTAACTAACTAACTAACTAACTAACTAACTAACTAACTAACTAACTAACTAACTAACTAACTAACTAACTAACTAACTAACTAACTAACTAACTAACTAACTACTAACTAACTAACTAACTAACTAACTAACTAACTAACGAACTAACTAACTAACTAACTAACTAACTAACTAACTAACTAACTAACTAACTACTAACTAAACTAACTAACTAACTAACTACTAACTAACTAACTAACTAACTAACTAACTAATTATCTACTACCTAACTAACTAATCCAAAAGTGTTCTTTTCTGATTTTGTTTAATAACACGGTGTTCTAAACCTGTTATTCTTCAACTAGTTTAAACCATTTAATTAATTACTTAACTCTGACTAATGCTAGAATATTAATTTAAATATTATTTATTATGCGTTTCAAACATTTTATAAACTTGAAGCATATCTTTTCGTTGCCTCCGCAAATGACGCATAAACAATATGTCCAATTTCCCTTTTGTTTGTTTATTGGTTTTTAATTTTCAAAATTATAATTTATAAGTATCTAAAATAAATTTTTTCGACTAAAAAATGTCGGTTAAGATAAGCGACACCGTTATGAAAAAAGGAGCTAAAAAAGAATATTGAAAACAAGTAACAGTTCTAAGGGTAAAATCTTTTAAATCGGATCACAAACAACAAATTGCACAATTGTCCATGATACCCAAATATGTACATTTGAATCCGCCACTGATAGTTTGATTTGAATTTTTAAACAAATAATTTTAATAAATATTACATTCCATGTTTAAATAAATTTTGTCAACCAAGGGAGTGCTGTAACTGACAACACTGATGAATAATATAAACATAGAAGGTATGAGGGCCAACAAAGTAAATGAAGACCACTTGACGAATAATAAACATGTATTGGTTTGACACTTTGTATGTGCTTAAGTGTGTATTTGAGTGTTTTTGCTTTTTTGTTTTTTTTTTTTGTAATTCACAAACATTCTTAAATTTCTTTTCAATTCATTATTATGCAGACAAGCGGCTAGAATGTTTAATAATGTTGAGACTTCTGTTTTTTTAGGCCAATTAATGTTGCAAAGAACATACTAACATACTGTTGTATATATATGTAAATAAATTAGCTAAAGTTATATTTAATTATAATTCTAAAACATAACGCCATAAACTTAAGAGAGAGAGAGAGAGAGACAGAGAGAGGGAGAGAGAGGAGAGACTAGACTATAGACTAGACTATAGACTAGACTATAGACTAGACTATAGACTAGACTATAGACTAGACTATAGACTAGACTATAGACTAGACTATAGACTAGACTATAGACTAGACTATAGACTAGACTATAGACTAGACTATAGACTAGACTATAGACTAGACTATAGACTAGACTATAGACTAGACTATAGACTAGACTATAGAATAGACTATATACTAGACTATAGACTAGACTATAGACTAGACTATAGACTAGATTATAGACTAGACTATAGACTAGACTATAGACTAGACTATAGACTAGACTATAGACTAACTATAGACTAGACTATAGACTAGACTATAGACTAGACTATAGACTAGACTATAGACTAACTATAGACTAGACTATAGACTAGACTATAGACTAGACTATAGACTAGACTATAGACTAGACTATAGACTAGACTATAGACTAGACCATAGACTAGACTATAGACTAGACTATAGACTAGACTATAGACTAGACTATAGACTAGACTATAGACTAGACTATAGACTAGACTATAGACTAGACTATAGACTAGACTATAGACTAGACTATAGACTAGACTATAGTCCAGACTGTAGTCCAGACTGTAGTCCAGACTATAGTCCAGACTGTAGTCCAGACTATAGTTCAGCCTATAGTCTTGACTATAGTCCAGACTGTAGTCCAGACTATAGTCCAGACTGTAGTCCAGACTATAGTACAGACTCTAGTTCAGCCTATAGTCTAGACTATAGTCCAGATCTAGATCTAGTCTATAATCCAGACTACAGACTAGACTGTAGTCCAGACTATAGCCAATATTATATTAGAAACTATAGACAAGATTATATAGATATCAGAGATTAGACCGTAGACTATTGTACAAATTGTATTATAAACTAATCTATAGTCTGGTCTTATTCTGGAATTGTAGACTAGACTATAGACTAGACTATAGACTAGACTATAGACTAGACTATAGACTAGACTATAGACTAGACTATAGACTGGACTATAGACTAGACTAGACTATAGACTAGACTATAGACTAGACTATAGACTAGACTATAGACTAGACTATAGACTAGACTATAGACTAGACTATAGACTAGACTATGACTAGACTATAGACTAGACTATAGACTAGACTATAGACTAGACTATAGACTAGACTATAAACTAGAACTATAGACAGACTACTAGACTAGACTATAGACTAGACTATAGACTAGACTATAGACTAGACTATAGACTAGACTATAGACTAGACTATAGACTAGACTATAGACTAGACTATAGACTAGACTATAGACTAGACTATAGACTAGACTATAGACTAGACTATAGACTAGACTATAGACTAGACTATAGACTAGACTATAGACTAGACTATAGACTAGACTATAGACTAGACTATAGACTAGACTATAGACTAGACTATAGACTAGACTATAGACTAGACTATAGACTAGACTATAGACTAGACTATAGACTAGACTATAGACTAGACTATAGACTAGACTATAGACTAGACTATAGACTAGACTATAGACTAGACTAGACTAGACTATAGACTAGACTATAGACTAGACTATAGACTAGACTATAGACTAGACTATAGACTAGACTATAGACTAGACTATAGACTATAGACTAGACTAGAGACTAGACTAGACTAGACTAGACTAGACTAGACTAGACTAGACTAGACTAGACTAGACTAGACTAGACTAGACTAGACTAGACTAGACTAGACTAGACTAGACTAGACTAGACTAGACTAGACTAGACTAGACTAGACTAGACTAGACTAGACTAGACTAGACTAGACTAGACTAGACTAGACTAGACTAGACTAGACTAGACTAGACTAGACTAGACTAGACTAGACTAGACTAGACTAGACTAGACTAGACTAGACTAGACTAGACTAGACTAGACTAGACTAGACTAGACTAGACTAGACTAGACTAGACAGACTAGACTAGACTAGACTAGACTAGACTAGAATAGACTAGACTATAGACTTGAACTAAACTAGACTAGACTATAGTCCAGACTATAATTCAGCCTATAGTCCAGACTATAATTCAGCCTATAGTCCAGACTACAATTCAGCCTATAGTCCAGACTATAGTAACAGAATCTAGATCTAGTCTATATCCAGACTACAGACTAGACTGTAGTCCAAACTATAGTCCAGATCTAGATCTAGTCTATAATCCAGACTACAGACTAGACTGTAGTCCAGACTATAGACAATATTATATTAGAAACGATAGACAAGATTATATTAGAGACTAGACCGTTGATTATAGTACAAACTGTAGTATAGATTAATCTATAGTCTGGACTATAGTGTAATCTATAGTCTGTTCTTAGTCTGGAACTATAGTCTTGACTACTCCAGAGTGGCCTGGTATGGGTACCATGATGTAAACTATAGTGTTGCATGGACTACGGATAGCACAGACTATAGTCCTGACTGGGGTTCAGACTAGATTCCGAGAATTTTCTTACAATTACAACTCTTTCAATCACTTACCTTTTCAGTGTTCGTTTGAAAGTAATAAACCAAAACAAACATCCAGATAACACTAACAAATACAATCAATTTGACGTTGCGACGCATGATGATGATGATGATAACGATGATGTTAATGAATTTTGTTGCTGCTGATGTTGTTTACAATGATACTCTCTGCTGCTACTCTGCTAAAGACACGATGAAATTGTGTTGCTGATAAATATTTTTCGTTGGAATTTTATTTAGTTGGAATATAATTTTTACTGGCAGTTAAATATTTTTTTTTTCTTTTAAATTTTTATTAACACTTTAATTTAGATTTTCTAAAGAAATGAAAAAAATAGAGAGAGAGAAAGAAAAATTTGTATTAAAATTTTTGTGGCTTATATGTAATGCAATAAAAAAATAGTTTAATTTACTTAAATTTAGTTTAAAAATTTAACCAGAAACTAGTTTTTAAAAATAAATGTTTAAAGAAAATCACTGGGCTATAACTGATGAAACTCCGGGATCTGGGGTCTTCAGAAAATTATTTTCAAAGTGAGGGGTATAATTATTGGGTCATTTATTGCAATTCTTCACTTTAATAGAAATACTTTTCTAAGATTTCATCTATAAACCGAATATTTAAAACATTAACCTTTGACCTTTAGAATAAAAATGTCAATAGGAACTTGCAAAGGTTAACTTTATTGTATTTTGTTAAAAGTTTAGGTTTATTTTGTTTAACTTAAAACACTTTTTCATACTTTTTATGATTAAGTTTTCAACAAAAAAACCTCTTCATAAACTAAACTAAACTAAATTATCTCTTTTGTCTTCAATTCACTAGAGATTTTTCTTTATAATAAAAATAAAGAAAAAAATTGTATATGATTGATTGATTAAATTTTCTCTAAACACTATAAAGAAGAATAATATAAAGCAATAGAAAAAAATGAAACTTTAAAACATTGTTTATGAAGAACAAAGTATGCAATATATTTTCAACAAATAATATCCTAAGAGTATGCTATACTTTATAATACAAATTGAAATATAAATAAGAATTTAAATTTCAATAAAATATAAAATGATTTATTAAGGATAAAAAATGAGAGAAAAAAAAAACACAAAAAATCCTTGAATAAATACATTAAATTGTACGTGTGAAGATAACCAAAATAATATAGAAAAAAAAATTTTATTAAAAAGAAAAATGTTAAAGTTTTCCAAAATAAAGTTAAATTTTATAAATCGTAAGACTTCCAAACAAAATTTTACAAACTTTCTTAAAACCTTAGAATTAAAAATTTTGTTTATTAAACCATTAACATTACTTTATAGTTCTTCGTCCTTCAGAAGTTTGCTTTGAATACCGTTATTTCTAAGTAATAACTTCTTAGACTTCATATTACTATACATTTTCAATTACCCAGCACTTAAGCTGTTCATTAATTTACTTTTCTTTTCATTTATATAAAATCACTTTATTCCAGTTTTACTTGAAGCCCAAATGTATGCAATATTTTGTATTAATTTCACTTTCCCAAAAGTATTGAACAAATTAAATTTTATAAAGAGATGAAAGTAATTTGCTTTTCATAAGCAATTTGTCAGTTCATAATTTTCAAAAATAATATTTTCAAGTACTTGTCAGCTAGCTGTTGTCATTAAGTGGGCAGACAAAGTTTAATCTTTTTATGAGCAGTATAAGGAAATCATTTTAAGCTGACAGTTGATAGCCTATGCTTTATATTTTTGAGAAAATTGCTTAAAGATTAGACTGACGCATAGCTGTTAAGATAAGTGGTCAATAATTTTGTGTATAACATATACTATCGTCGCAATAAGTTTGTTATTCATTTTGCTATATCGCACAGACAATAGGCCAAGCTATAACTAGAACTGTAGACCAGACTATAGACCTTAAACAGAACTATAAACCATCGTCAAGACCATAGGACAGTCAATAACAAGACTAGACTAAAAACAGTATAGCCTAAAGTTTAGTCTATAATCTAGTCTATTCTATAGTCTAGTCTATAGTATAGTCTATAGTCTGGACTAGAGTCAAGTCTATAATCTAATCCATACTTTATTCTATAGTCGAGTCTATATATATAATAGAGTCTATAGCTTAGTCTATAGCTTAGTCTATAGTCAGTCTATTAGTCTATAGTCTAGTCTATAGTCTAGTCTATAGTCTAGTCTATAGTCTAGTCTATAGTCTAGTCTATAGTCTAGTCTATAGTCTAGTCTATAGTCTAGTCTATAGTCTATAGTCTAGTCTATAGTCTAGTCTATAGTCTAGTCTATAGTCTAGTCTATAGTCTAGTCTATAGTCTAGTCTATAGTCTAGTCTATAGTCTAGTCTATAGTCTAGTCTATAGTCTAGTCTATAGTCTAGTCTATAGTCTAGTCTATAGTCTAGTCTATAGTCTAGTCTATAGTCTAGTCTATAGTCTAGTCTATAGTCTAGTCTATAGTCTAGTCTATAGTCTAGTCTATAGTCTAGTCTATAGTCTAGTCTATAGTCTAGTCTATAGTCTAGTCTATAGTCTAGTCTATAGTCTAGTCTATAGTCTAGTCTATAGTCTAGTCTATAGTCTAGTCTATAGTCTAGTCTATAGTCTAGTCTATAGTCTAGTCTATAGTCTAGTCTATAGTCTAGTCTATAGTCTAGTCTATAGTCTAGTCTATAGTCTAGTCTATAGTCTAGTCTATAGTCTAGTCTATAGTCTAGTCTATAGTCTAGTCTATAGTCTAGTCTATAGTCTAGTCTATAGTCTAGTCTATAGTCTAGTCTATAGTCTAGTCTATAGTCTAGTCTATAGTCTAGTCTATAGTCTAGTCTATAGTCTAGTTTATAGTCTAGTCTATAGTCTAGTCTATAGTCTAGTCTATAGTCTAGTCTATAGTCTAGTCTATAGTCTAGTCTATATAGTCTAGTCTAGTCTATAGTCTAGTCTAGTCTAGTCTATCTATAGTCTAGTCTATAGTCTAGTCTATAGTCTAGTCTATAGTCTAGTCTATAGTCTAGTCTATAGTCTAGTCTATAGTCTAGTCTATAGTCTAGTCTATAGTCTAGTCTATAGTCTAGTCTATAGTCTAGTCTATAGTCTAGTCTATAGTCTAGTCTATAGTCTAGTCTATAGTCTAGTCTATAGTCTAGTCTATAGTCTAGTCTATAGTCTAGTCTATAGTCTAGTCTATAGTCTAGTCTATAGTCTAGTCTAGTCTATAGTCTAGTCTAGTCTAGTCTATAGTCTAGTCTAGTCTAGTCTATAGTCTAGTCTATAGTCTAGTCTATAGTCTAGTCTATAGTCTAGTCTATAGTCTAGTCTATAGTCTAGTCTATAGTCTAGTCTATAGTCTAGTCTATAGTCTAGTCTATAGTCTAGTCTATAGTTCTAGTCTATAGTCTAGTCTATAGTCTAAGTCTATAGTCTAGTCTATAGTCCTAGTCTATAGTCTAGTCTATAGTCTAGTCTATAGTCTAGTCTATAGTCTAGTCTATAGTCTAGTCTATAGTCTAGTCTATAGTCTAGTCTATAGTCTAGTCTATAGTCTAGTCTATAGTCTAGTCTATAGTCTAGTCTATAGTCTAGTCTATAGTCTAGTCTATAGTCTAGTCTATAGTCTAGTCTATAGTCTAGTCTATAGTCTAGTCTATAGTCTAGTCTATAGTCTAGTCTATAGTCTAGTCTATAGTCTAGTCTATAAGTCGTAGTCTATAGTCTAGTCTATAGTCTAAGTCTATTCTAGTCTATAGTCTAGTCTATAGTCTAGTCTATAGTCTAGTCTATAGTCTAGTCTATAGTCTAGTCTATAGTCTAGTCTATAGTCTAGTCTATAGTCTAGTCTATAGTCTAGTCTATAGTCTAGTCTATAGTCTAGTCTATAGTCTAGTCTATAGTCTAGTCTATAGTCTAGTCTATAGTCTAGTCTATAGTCTAGTCTATAGTCTAGTCTATAGTCTAGTCTATAGTCTAGTCTATAGTCTAGTCTATAGTCTAGTCTATAGTCTAGTCTATAGTCTAGTCTATAGTCTAGTCTATAGTCTAGTCTATAGTCTAGTCTAGTCTAGTCTATAGTCTAGTCTATAGTCTAGTCTATAGTCTAGTCTATAGTCTAGTCTATAGTCTAGTCTATAGTCTAGTCTATAGTCTAGTCTATAGTCTAGTCTAAGTCTAGTCTATAGTCTAGTCTATAGTCTAGTCTATAGTCTAGTCTATAGTCTAGTCTATAGTCTAGTCTATAGTCTAGTCTATAGTCTAGTCTATAGTCTAGTCTATAGTCTAGTCTATAGTCTAGTCTATAGTCTAGTCTATAGTCTAGTCTATAGTCTAGTCTATAGTCTAGTCTATAGTCTAGTCTATAGTCTAGTCTATAGTCTAGTCTATAGTCTAGTCTATAGTCTAGTCTATAGTCTAGTCTATAGTCTAGTCTATAGTCTAGTCTATAGTCTAGTCTATAGTCTAGTCTATAGTCTAGTCTATAGTCTAGTCTATAGTCTAGTCTATAGTCTAGTCTATAGTCTAGTCTATAGTCTAGTCTATAGTCTAGTCTATAGTCTAGTCTATAGTCTAGTCTATAGTCTAGTCTATATCTAGTCTATAGTCTAGTCTATAGTCTAGTCTATAGTCTAGTCTATAGTCTAGTCTATAGTCTAGTCTATAGTCTAGTCTATAGTCTAGTCTATAGTCTAGTCTATAGTCTAGTCTATAGTCTAGTCTATAGTCTAGTCTATAGTCTAGTCTATAGTCTAGTCTATAGTCTAGTCTATAGTCTAGTCTATATAGTCAGTCTATTCCTAGTCTATAGTTATCTAGTAGTCTATAGTCTAGTCTAGTATCTAGGTCTATAGTCTAGTCTATAGTCTAGTCTATAGTCTAGTTCTATAGGTCCTAGTCTATAGTCTAGTCTATAGTCTAGTCTATAGTCTAGTCTATAGTCTAGTCTATAGTCTAGTCTATAGTCTAGTCTATAGTCTAGTCTATACGTCTAGTCTATAAGCCTAGTCTATAGTCTAGTCTTTATAGTCTAGTCTATAGTCTAGTCTATAGTCTAGTCTATAGTCTAGTCTATAGTCTAGTCTATAGTCTAGTCTATAGTCTAGTCGATAGTCTAGTCTATAGTCTAGTCTATAGTCTAGTCTATAGTCTAAGTCTCTAGTCTGTCTATAGTCTAGTCTATAGTCTAGTCTATAGTCTAGTCTATAGTCTAGTCTATAGTCTAGTCTATAGTCTAGTCTATAGTCTAGTCTATAGTCTAGTCTATAGTCTAGTCTATAGTCTAGTCTATAGTCTAGTCTATAGTTCTAGTCTATGTCTAGTCTATAGTCTAGTCTATAGTCTAGTCTATAGTCTAGTCTATAGTCTAGTCTATAGTCTAGTCTATAGTCTAGTCTATAGTCTAGTCTATAGTCTAGTCTATAGTCTAGTCTATAGTCTAGTCTATAGTCTAGTCTATAGTCTAGTCTATAGTCTAGTCTATAGTCTAGTCTATAGTCTAGTCTATAGTCTAGTCTATAGTCTAGTCTATAGTCTAGTCTATAGTCTAGTCTAGTCTAGTCTATAGTCTAGTCTATAGTCTAGTCTATAGTCTAGTCTATAGTCTAGTCTATAGTCTAGTCTATAGTCTAGTCTATAGTCTAGTCTATAGTCTAGTCTATAGTCTAGTCTATAGTCTAGTCTATAGTCTAGTCTATAGTCTAGTCTATAGTCTAGTCTATAGTCTAGTCTATAGTCTAGTCTATAGTCTAGTCTATAGTCTAGTCTATAGTCTAGTCTATAGTCTAGTCTATAGTCTAGTCTATAGTCTAGTCTATAGTCTAGTCTATAATCTAGTCTATAGTCTAGTCTATAGTCTAGTCTATAGTCTAGTCTATAGTCTAGTCCATAGTCTAGTCTATAGTCTATAGTCTAGTCTAGTCTATAGTCTAGTCTATAGTCTAGTCTATAATCTAGTCTATAGTCTAGGCTATAGTCTAGTCTATAGTCTAGTCTATAGTCTAGTCTATAGTCTAGGCTATAGTCTAGTCTATAGTCTAGGCTATAGTCTAGTCTATAGTCTAGTCTATAGTCTAGTCTATAGTCTAGTCTATAGTCTAGTCTATAGTCTAGTCTATAGTCTAGTCTATAGTCTAGTCTATAGTCTAGTCTATAGTCTAGTCTATAGTCTAGTCTATAGTCTAGTCTATAGTCTAGTCTATAGTCTAGTAGTCTATAGTCTAGTCTATAGTCTAGTCTATAGTCTAGTCTATAGTCTAGTCTATAGTCTAGTCTATAGTCTAGTCTATAGTCTAGTCTATAGTCTAGTCTATAGTCTAGTCTATAGTCTAGTCTATAGTCTAGTCTATAGTCTAGTCTATAGTCTAGTCTATAGTCTAGTCTATAGTCTAGTCTATAGTCTAGTCTATAGTCTAGTCTATAGTCTAGTCTATAGTCTAGTCTATAGTCTAGTCTATAGTCTAGTCTATAGTCTAGTCTATAGTCTAGTCTATAGTCTAGTCTATAGTCTAGTCTATAGTCTAGTCTATAGTCTAGTCTATAGTCTAGTCTATAGTCTAGTCTATAGTCTAGTCTATAGTCTAGTCTATAGTCTAGTCTATAGTCTAGTCTATAGTCTAGTCTATAGTCTAGTCTATAGTCTAGTCTATAGTCTAGTCTATAGTCTAGTCTATAGTCTAGTCTATAGTCTAGTCTATAGTCTAGTCTATAGTCTAGTCTATAGTCTAGTCTATAGTCTAGTCTATAGTCTAGTCTATAGTCTAGTCTATAGTCTAGTCTATAGTCTAGTCTATAGTCTAGTCTATAGTCTAGTCTATAGTCTAGTCTATAGTCTAGTCTATAGTCTAGTCTATAGTCTAGTCTATAGTCTAGTCTATAGTCTAGTCTAGTCTAGTCTATAGTCTAGTCTATAGTCTAGTCTATAGTCTAGTCTATAGTCTAGTCTATAGTCTAGTCTATAGTCTAGTCTATAGTCTAGTCTATAGTCTAGTCTATAGTCTAGTCTATAGTCTAGTCTATAGTCTAGTCTATAGTCTAGTCTATAGTCTAGTCTATAGTCTAGTCTATAGTCTAGTCTATAGTCTAGTCTATAGTCTAGTCTATAGTCTAGTCTATAGTCTAGTCTATAGTCTAGTCTATAGTCTAGTCTATAGTCTAGTCTATAGTCTAGTCTATAGTCTAGTCTATAGTCTAGTCTATAGTCTAGTCTATAGTCTAGTCTATAGTCTAGTCTATAGTCTAGTCTATAGTCTAGTCTATAGTCTAGTCTATAGTCTAGTCTATAGTCTAGTCCATAGTCTAGTCTATAGTCTAGTCCATAGTCTAGTCTATAGTCTAGTCCATAGTCTAGTCTATAGTCTAGTCTATAGTCTAGTCTATAGTCTAGACTATAGACTAGACTATAGTCTAGTCTATAGTCTAGTCTATAGTCTAGTCTAGTCTATTCTATAGTCTAGTCTATAGTCTAGTCTATAGTCTAGTCCTATAGTCTAGTCTATAGTCTAGTCTATAGTCTAGTCTATAGCCTAGTCTATAGCCTAGTCTATAGTCTAATCTATAGTCTAGTCTATAGTCTAGTCTATAGCCTAGTCTATAGCCTAGTCTATAGTCTAATCACTAGTCTAGTCTATAGTCTAGTCTATAGTCTAGTCTATAGTCTAGTCTATAGTCTAGTCTATAGTCTAGTCTATAGTCTAGTCTATAGTCTAGTCTATAGTCTAGTCTATAGTCTAGTCTATAGTCTAGTCTATAGTCTAGTCTATAGTCTAGTCTATAGTCTAGTCTATAGTCTAGTCTATAGTCTAGTCTATAGTCTCGTCTATAGTCTAGTCTTTAGTCTAGTCTTTAGTCTAGTCTATAGTCTAGTTTATAGTCTAGTTATAGTCTAGTCTATAGTCTAGTCTATAGTCTAGTCTATAGTCTAGTCTTTAGTCTAGTCTATAGTCTAGTCTATAGTCTAGTTTATAGTCTAGTCTATAGTCTAATTTATAGTCTAGTCTATAGTCTAGTCTATAGTCTAGTTTATAGTCTAGTCTATAGTCTAGTCTATAGTCTAGTCTATAGGCTAGTATATAGTCTATAGTCTAGTATATAGTCTAGTCTATTGTCTAGTCTGTAGTCTAGTCTGTAGTCTAGTCTATAGTCTAGTCTATAGTCTAGTCTATAGTCTAGTCTATAGTCTAGTCTATAGTCTAGTCTATAGTCTAGTCTATAGTATAGTCTATAGTCTAGTCTATAGTCTAGTCTATAGTCTAGTCTATAGTCTAGTCTAGTGTATGGTCCTATCTATGGTCTAATACTAGTTTATCATCAAGTCCAATTTACCAAAATACAAAAATTCATTCTTCAACGATTTATCTTAAATTTCAAGGATTAATATTCAAGGGAGTTTTGGGTTTGTGGGCCCACTGTGCAGCTAGAATTTGTTTCATTACTAATTGTAGAATTATTTATATTATGTACTTTGTAAACACAAATAATTATTTCCTTAAAAATGTTTATTTAGTTTCACTTTCAACACATAATTACATATTTTCAAAAATTCCAACACTTTGTCACCCATTCTAAAAATAGACAAAAATTCCACTTCAAACTGTTATTTTGTTAAAAATTGTTTTTATAATTTATTTATTTTTTATTTTATAATTTCTTCTGACACAACATGCGCGAAATAAATTTTTCGAGTTTTTCTTCAAGTTTATATAAATATAAAGAAGAAGCAACATTGAGATTTGTTTTCTGTTTTAAATAAACAATTTTTATTTTTAATTCAATTGTTAAATTATGAAAACACACACAGATACGCAGCACTTGTAATTAAAATTGTTTGCGCTATTTTTCATGTTTTTTTTTTAATTATTTCGAATGGCAACAAAAATCTTGAACATGATTTGAAATTAAACATTTAGTTCAATATTTTCTTGTTATTTACACACAAACACACACATTATTTACCCCAAAAAAGAAAAAATAACAATATTTTATTAAAAAGAAAAAAAACAATTATTCTCTGGTAAACAATCTGATGCGCTTTCTTAAAATATAGAAAAAAAAAGTTTAACAAAATTTTCATAGTTAGACAGACACACATACACATGTTTTGACGTAGTATGTACTTAATTTTATTTGATAAGATTAGATAAAAAAATGAAAATATTTAAGAAAGATATTATTATTTTAAGGTTTTATGATTAAAAATAAATTTTATGAAATTTATTAAATATTTAGGTTGAAGTATTAATAATTGAAAGTTATTGGAATGAAAGCTATTAGAAATTTGGATTAGAATTGATAAAGTTTTATGATTTTTTACATTTCTTATTTTTTCCCCTCCTGCTTTATTTCCTACACACAATTTTCCATTCTTGATTTTGGCAATAACAAAACGATTATAACACACAACTTCATATGCAACATGTTGTTCAGGCTCTGTTTTGGGGTTTTATAAGCAACTAAACTTAGTACAAGAACAACATTTACCATATAAAGCTATATGTTGTTGTTGTTTTTTTCTTTTTGTCAAAGCATGCACAAAATTGCAAATTTTTTGAGAAAACTTTCAGCGGTTATATCGGATATATGCTCATATCTCCATTATTTATGGACCGATTTTGCTGATTTTAATAGGAAACTTCCCGCAAGCATGTCTGATAGATTTATAGAAAATCCGGATATCTGGGGTCTTCAGAAAATTGATTTCAACATACAGACCGACGGACATGGCTAAATCGACTCTGTAATCTATAAGGACTGGGAATGTATATCTATAAGGTCGGAAAATTATATTGTAGAAAGGTCTTTCGATTATATATCTTTCGATATACATACACATATTTTATAGGATCCGAAATATATTCAAAATTCTACAAAATTTATGATTTTATTTTAGAATTTAGCCCCTAACTCCATTAGTATGAAACGATTTTATTGATTTTCAACAACAAAACTTCTCGAAAGCCTATCTATAGAATTTTTAAAGATTTGGATCTCAAAGTTATCGGGGTTCCTTAGAAAATTGTTTTCAACAAACACACCAATCAAAAGGTCGAAATCGCTAAATCATTTTTGATGTCTGGATTGACAAACTTTTTTAGTTATATCGACGTTTAAGACCCGGCATGGAAAATTGAGAGATTTTGAAATGGTACTTAACTCAAGCCGAGAATGTATAAACTTTCTCCCTGAGTTCCTCTAAGTGCGATCGAGCATTTTTTTTTTTTTCTTATGTTATAGTGAAAACAACAAAACAATTTTCAGAACGTTGGTTCATTTTGGATTAAAAATATCTCTACCCGGGAAAAGTTGTATTGTTCGAGAGTTATATATGTATGTAGTATATTAAAAACCTGTACTCATTCTAGCTTAGTTCAAAATTATCACCTTCGAAACTGGTTTTTTGAATGGTTATGAAAATGACATTTGTTCTATAGAATGCTTTGGAACTAGTTCTTGTCTAGTCAGTAATCTCCGAACTAGTTCTAAAGGTGCTTTACTATTCTAAAGGTTGGAGCTACATTAAATCCGGATCTGGAATCTCAGAATTTCTCCATCACATTCACATTTTCAGTTAGAGTGTCATGAAGATTAAAAAACAACCTTGATTTTGTTTGATATGTTATAATTTATCTGAAAGACCAAACTTCGACTTTTAGGTTTAACCTTACTAATACGTCTATATGTATATAGTGAATCTTTATATATAGCGAAGACGATTAATGATGTTCATCTGTCAGTATGTTTATTGAAAACAATTTTCTAAAGATCTCAGATATCTTTGGGATCCAAATCTTGAATAATTTTATTAAGCATACTTTCAAGAAGTTCAGTTTCAAAATCAGCGCTAATCGATCTATAAATAAAAGAGAAATGAGCCATGATCTTTCTAAAATTTTAATATATAATTCAGATGCTATATTCTACATACATAAGAATAATTACATAAACAATATGTATATCAAATGAAAGATATGCGAAAGACCTATCATCTGATCAACTATAGAACCTTACTATGACACACAGTGGTATAGGAAAAAAAAAAGAGGGAAATAATTCGGTAACTTCTAAACGGTTAATCCGATTTTAATGAAATTTGGTATGCACAAAGAGGAGGTGTTGTCGAGTTTAGGTTTTGAATTTGGACCTTATAGGCCAACCAGGGGCCCGGCGGGGGGTCCTCAAATTAGGACACCTCGGCTATGTTAAATTTTTAAAACGATCCTATTTCTTCATTTGAGTTCCGATTTAAAAAAAATTTCGTATATAGAATCTCCTCATCGAGCACTATAAAAAATGTCGTAGCAGTAAATTATCTCTTATAGTTTAGGAGATATTCGCATTTGAATATTAAAATTTTAAAATTTTTACCGTCCTTACTTTAGTTTTTTTGACAATAGCAGGTCCAAATATTTCCGATTTTCGCCATTTTTTTTTATTTGCTTAACAACAAGTTTATATACCAAGCAGTGAAAGAATTATGTAAAATCATGACTGAGTCCAAAGTTATAGGCATTTAAATTTAAAAAATTAAAAAAAGGCGATTTTTTGTCATTTTTTGGGAAAAAAAGTATCTTTTCTTTTTAAGTTATCTAAAAGTTTCTAAGAAGATTGTATATAGAATTTATACTTTTTGGAAAGCTGACTTTACATAAAATACGATAAATGAAACAAAACCTAAAAATTTTTGATACCGAGGGGACCAGGTCCATCCAAAAAAACCCTATTTTTTATGGAAAATTAAATTTTGAGCAAAAATTCTCAAATCGCATAGTCGATATCAAATTATAGTGACCTGTTTTATATGACCCAATAAGTTCTTAATCATTTTGTAACGGGTTTCGATAACCCCGCCCCTGCACAGTGGTATAGGAAAAAAAAAGAGGGAAATAATTCGGTAACTTCTAAACGGTTAATCCGATTTTAATGAAATTTGGTATGCACAAAGAGGAGGTGTTGTCGAGTTTAGGTTTTGAATTTGGACCTTATAGGCCAACCAGGGGCCCGGCGGGGGGTCCTCAAATTAGGACACCTCGGCTATGTTAAATTTTTAAAACGATCCTATTTCTTCATTTGAGTTCCGATTTAAAAAAAATTTCGTATATAGAATCTCCTCATCGAGCACTATAAAAAATGTCGTCGTAGCAGTAAATTATCTCTTATAGTTTAGGAGATATTCGCATTTGAATATTAAAATTTTAAAATTTTTACCGTCCTTACTTTAGTTTTTTTGATAATAGCAGGTCCAAATATTTCCGATTTTCGCCATTTTTTTTTATTTGCTTAACAACAAGTTTATATACCAAGCAGTGAAAGAATTATGTAAAAATCATGACTGAGTCCAAAGTTATAGGCATTTAAATTTAAAAAATTAAAAAAAGGCGATTTTTTTGTCATTTTTTTGGGAAAAAAGTATCTTTTTCTTTTAAGTTATCTAAAAAGTTTCTAAGAAGATGTATATAGAATTTATACTTTTTGGAAAGCTGACTTTACATAAAATACGATAAATGAAACAAACCTAAAAATTTTTGATACCGAGGGGACCAGGTCCATCCAAAAAAAACCCTATTTTTATGGAAAATTAAATTTTGAGCAAAAATTCTCAAATCGCATAGTCGATATCAAATTATAGTGACCTGTTTATATGACCCAATAAGTTCTTAATCATTTTGTAACGGGTTTCGATAACCCCGCCCCTGCACAGTGGTATAGGAAAAAAAAAGAGGGAAATAATTCGGTAACTTCTAAACGGTTAATCCGATTTTAATGAAATTTGGTATGCACAAAGAGGAGGTGTTGTCGAGTTTAGGTTTTGAATTTGGACCTTATAGGCCAACCAGGGGCCCGGCGGGGGGTCCTCAAATTAGGACACCTCGGCTATGTTAAATTTTAAAACGATCCTATTTCTTCATTTGAGTTCCGATTTAAAAAAAATTTCGTATATAGAATCTCCTCATCGAGCACTATAAAAAATGTCGTCGTAGCAGTAAATTATCTCTTATAGTTTAGGAGATATTCGCATTTGAATATTAAAATTTTAAAATTTTTACCGTCCTTACTTAGTTTTTTTGATAATAGCAGGTCCAAATATTTCCGATTTTCGCCATTTTTTTTTTATTTGCTTAACAACAAGTTTATATACCAAGCAGTGAAAGAATTATGTAAAAATCATGACTGAGTCCAAAGTTATAGGCATTTAAATTTAAAAAATTAAAAAAAGGCGATTTTTTGTCATTTTTTTGGGAAAAAAGTATCTTTTTCTTTTTAAGTTATCTAAAAAGTTTCTAAGAAGATGTATATAGAATTTATACTTTTTGGAAAGCTGACTTTACATAAAATACGATAAATGAAACAAAACCTAAAAATTTTTGATACCGAGGGGACCAGGTCCATCCAAAAAAACCCTATTTTTTATGGAAAATTAAATTTTGAGCAAAAATTCTCAAATCGCATAGTCGATATCAAATTATAGTGACCTGTTTTATATGACCCAATAAGTTCTTAATCATTTTGTAACGGGTTTCGATAACCCCGCCCCTGTTATGGATATAATAGGCAAAAAACCAAAAAATCCCATTTTTGGGATTTTTTAAAACTTTTTTGGGAATTCCGGGATTTCTAATAAGAAAATTCGAAATTTTTATTTAATTTTGGATTTTGAGTAAAAAAATCTACCTAACTGTAAAATTTCATCAAAAAATATTCATAAATAAAATATTTATTGCAATTTGAAAAATTTGTATCTTCGCAAAAACTGAATAAAAAACATTTTTTAATTTTTTTTAAAAAAAGTATTCCGCGAATTTTTTAATTTTCAAAAATTATATACAGTTTTGAAAAATAGACAAAATTACCTTTCCATTGATATATAACATGCCTACCTAATGTTTTTTAAGTGACAAATTAATTAGGGAAAACTCAACATCTTTTAGAAAATTTGCCTAGCACTATTATTTTCATCCATAAGGTTAACTCTTAAATTTGTTACATATATGGATGAAAATAATAGTGCTAGGTAAATTTCTAAAAGATGTTGAGTTTTCCCTAATTAATTTGTCACTTAAAAAACATTAGGTAGGCATGTTATATATCAATGGAAAGGTAATTTTGTCTATTTTTCAAAACTGTATATAATTTTTGAAAATTAAAAAATTCGCGGAATACTTTTTTTAAAAAAAATTAAAAAATGTTTTTATTCAGTTTTTGCGAAGATACAAATTTTTCAAATTGCAATAAATATTTTATTTATGAATATTTTTTGATGAAATTTTACAGTTAGGTAGATTTTTTTACTCAAAATCCAAAATTAAATAAAAATTTCGAATTTTCTTATTAGAAATCCCGGAATTCCCAAAAAAGTTTTAAAAAATCCCAAAAATGGGATTTTTTGGTTTTTTGCCTATTATATCCATACCAGGGGCGGGGTTATCGAAACCCGTTACAAAATGATTAAGAACTTATTGGGTCATATAAAACAGGTCACTATAATTTGATATCGACTATGCGATTTGAGAATTTTTGCTCAAAATTTAATTTTCCATAAAAAATAGGGTTTTTTTGGATGGACCTGTTCCCCTCGGTATCAAAAATTTTTAGGTTTTGTTTCATTTATCGTATTTTATGTAATGTCAGCTTTCCAAAAAGTATAAATTCTATATACATCTTCTTAGAAACTTTTTAGATAACTTAAAAAGAAAAAGATACTTTTTTCCCAAAAAAATGACAAAAAATCGCCTTTTTTTAATTTTTTAAATTTAAATGCCTATAACTTTGGACTCAGTCATGATTTTTACATAATTCTTTCACTGCTTGGTATATAAACTTGTTGTTAAGCAAATAAAAAAAAAATGGCGAAAATCGGAAATATTTGGACCTGCTATTATCAAAAAAACTAAAGTAAGGACGGTAAAAATTTTAAAATTTTAATATTCAAATGCGAATATCTCCTAAACTATAAGAGATAATTTACTGCTACGACGACATTTTTTATAGTGCTCGATGAGGAGATTCTATATACGAAATTTTTTTTAAATCGGAACTCAAATGAAGAAATAGGATCGTTTTAAAAATTTAACATAGCCGAGGTGTCCTAATTTGAGGACCCCCCGCCGGGCCCCTGGTTGGCCTATAAGGTCCAAATTCAAAACCTAAACTCGACAACACCTCCTCTTTGTGCATACCAAATTTCATTAAAATCGGATTAACCGTTTAGAAGTTACCGAATTATTTCCCTCTTTTTTTTTTCCTATACCACTGTGTGACATCTATATACAATATATAGTCAATCTTATAGCTAAAGAAGACGATTTAATGATGTTAATCTGTCAGTATGTTTTTGAAACCAATTTTCTAAAGATCTCAGATATCTTTGGGATCCAAATCGAGAATAATTTTATTAAGCATACTTTCAAGAAGTTCAGTATTTAAAATCAGCAGATTTGGCTAATAAATAACAGAGATATGAGCCATATTCTGAGCAAAATCCATGACGGATGCCATTTTCTACATACTTTTGTATAAAAACATAAACAATATGTATATCGAAAAAAAGATACTTAAAAGACCTATCATCTGATCAACTATAAAACCTTACTATTACGTCCATATGTATAATATGAATCTTTAATGATGTTCATCTGTCTGTCAGTTTTTTGAAAACAATTTTCTTAAGATCCCAGATATCTTCGGTATAAAAATCTTGAATAATTTATTGAGAATACTTTCAAGACATTTTCTATTTCAAAATCAGCATAATCGGTGCATAAATTATAGAGATATGAGCCAAATTCTGAGCAAAACCATGATTTTTCTAAAATGTTTAATATATACTTCGGATGCTATGTTCTACAAACTTTTGTATAAAAACATAAACAATATGAATATCAAATGAAAGATATTCGAAAGACCTATCATCTGATCATCTACAGAACCTTACTATTACGTATATAATGAATCTTTATAGACAGCAAAGACGATTTAAAGATGTTCATCTGTCAGTATGTTTATTGAAAAGATCTCAGATATCTTTGGGATCCAAATCTTGAATAATTTTATTAAGCATATTTTCAAGAAGTTCAGTATTTCAAAATCAGCATAATCGGTCCATAAATAACAGAGATATGAGCAAATTCTGAACAAACCCATGATATTTCTAAAAATTTTTATATATGTAAATTCGGATGTTAAGTTCTACATAGTTTTGTATAAAAACATAAACAATATGTATATCAAATGAAAGATATTCGAAAGACCTATCATCTGATCAACTATAAACCTTACTATTACGTCCATATGTATATAATGTGAATCATTAATAATGTTCATCTGTCTGTCAGTTTTTTGAAAACAATTTTCTTAAGATCCCAGATATCTTCGGTATAAAAATCTTGAATAATTTTATTGAGAATACTTTCAAGACATTTTCTATTTCAAAATCAGCATAATCGGTGCATAAATAACAGAGATCTGAACAGAATTCTGAAGAAACTCACGATATTTCAAAAATTTTTTATATATATTTTGGATGCTATGTTCTACATACATATGGATAAGTTCATAAACAATATGTATATCATAAGAAAGATATTCGAAAGACCTTTCATTTGATATACATTTTGTCTAGAAAAAACTATAAGTTTTCGAGATATATATTAAAAAACATGTTTGGTTTTGGGTATATACTCATATTTTTAACATTTATACACAGAATTTTAAAAATTTTCATCATAGCACTTTTTTTAAAATTGGAAGAGGGCTCCTTTTTGAACATATTGATGCCCTTGCTTTCGGAAATCAAACGAATTTTTAAATATTTTTTTTTTAATTTTTTTCAACAAAAATTTTTAATTATTGTTTTTTATATTAACTGAACAAAACTTAATTATAAACTTTTAATTGCATCAATTAAATATTTATTTCAAACAACCGCACATTTTACGATTATAAACAATTACAATTAAGTATTTTTTTCACTAATTTGTGTAAATTAAATTAAAATTCCATTTACCAATTTGTAACACTTTATTTGTACAACAAAAGACAAATCGGTACCGTTTAAACGTTTTTTTTTTTTTGGATTTTCTTTATATTCTTTTTATTTAATTTTCTAAATTTAAGCCGATAACACAACAACAGTTGCTTAGGCCAATTACAGCGACTGTTGCTGTGTATTTTTAATCAAAGTTAAATTTGTTTTGTTAAATTCACGCGCGCTTTAAAATCAAACAGACAAGAAAGACAAAAATTTCTTAAACGAAAATTTTCAAAAATTTCGAGCGACCGTTAAACCGTACACGACAAATACTAACGTACAAATAGCCAAAATTTTAAAGTTTACATATGTTTTATCTGCTGCTGCTATAGCAGTTGCAGCAGCACAGCTCTGCTAGTCTTAAATATTTATCTACATACCACTCGCCAGCAGCAACAACAACAACAACAATTTGAAAAAAGTATCTAATAATTTATACTACATATAAAAATATAACTTCAATGAATGAATTGTTTTTGGTTTGACTTTTTGGTCTACTGCGCTTGTATAAGAGTTTAATGAAATTAAAATATTACTCTCTTTCTTTATAAAATTCTCTTTGTGTATTTCATACTAATTTACTGGCAACATGTTGTGTTTTGTTTGATAGCTGTTTAAGTTAGCTGATGGTTGAAAAGGGGGGACTACTACATACATTTTAACCTTTTTTGTTTTTTGTTGTTTTCCTTATTGTTCAGGTTTTTGTTTACATTTTTCTATGCCCACTAAACACGTGCTAAGTTGCAACAGTAATGTCACCGTTGCTGTTTTGGTCTTGGCTTGTTTGGTCTACAACAGCTAGCAGTAGCAGCGGCAGTTAATGTAAATTTTTGATTGGCTATTTTATCTGCATACATGTTTTTTGTTGTTTTTTTCTTCAAAGGCCA